>NW_005871607.1:236565-304097 GCF_000147115.1 Myotis lucifugus | reverse complement strand
CGCCGCACCCTGTCACACCCAGAGCCGCAGGGCATTCAGAGGGTTGGGGAGCTCCCCCTTATCAGGCACAGAGCAGGGCTGATCAGGGGGTTGGGGCGCTGCCTGGTCACGCTGATCCTGGTGCTGGGAGGCATATACCCTTTTACTATATAGGATAGAGCCTGTGCATGGGTGGGGGCCGGCTGGTTTGCCTGAAAGGGTGTCCTGGATCAGGGTGGGGGTCCTGCTTTGGTGCCTGGCCAACCTGGGTGAGGGGATGATGGCTGTTTGCATCTGGTCACACCCCCTTCAGGGTGGGGGTCCCCACTGGGGTGCCTGGCCAGCCTGGATGAGGGGATGATGGCTGTTGGCCGCTGGTCTCACCCCCTTCAGGGTGGGGGTCCACATTGGGGTGCCTGGCCAGTCTGGGTGAGGGGCTGAGGGCCGTTTTCAGGCTGGTGGTTGACTGAAGCTCCCAACCTGTCCTTTTTTCCTTTTTCTTTTTTTATTCTGGGCCAGCTTTAGCGCTGAGGTTTGGGTCCAGCTCTGAGACCTCGGCTGCTGAAAGCAGGTTTTTGTCCTTTGTTTACCTTCTGTATTTGAAACAATGTTGCGGTCCTGCTGGCTGAAGCCCGGCTGACTGAAAGCAGGTTTCTGGGGTTTTGTTTAGCTTCTATATTTGTTACAATGTTTCTTAGAGAGCAGCTGAGAGGCTGGCAAGGCAGACGGGGAACCTGGCTTCCTCTGTCACTGAAGCAAGCAAGCCTCCCTGTTCGTGTCAGCTGCCTGGCTTCTGGTCGCCATCTTGGTTGGCAGTTAATTTGCATATCTCCCTGAATAGCCAATGGGAAGGGTAGCGGAGGTATGGCTAATTACCATGTTTCTCTTTTATTATATATATATCCTAGCTAATAAAGGGGGTATGCAAATTGACCATCACCCCATAACTTTCAAGATGGCTGTGCCCACAGCAGAGCCAGGGATTTCGTAATACGAGATGGCTGCACCCACAGCAGAGGGGGAGTTCCTGTAATGAGCCTTAACGAGCAATCAGCAGGGACCTGAGGCTGCGTGGCGCTGGGCCGGGGGCAGGGGCACTGAGGCCATACCTCCTGCCCAGCAGGGCTTGACGGGATCTCAGGCCATGTCCGCCATCCAGCAGGGCTTGACGGGGTACCTCAGGCCCTGCCCCAGCACCGGGCGGAGCGACCAGAGGCCATGCCCCCCGATCCAGCAGGGCTTGACGGGGTTGGGACCAACTGGGTCTGGATCTAGCCCAATGGGGGTGGGGCTGGACAGGTCTGGGTCTCGTGCGATTTTGAGGCACATGTGAGTGGGCAAGGACTTGACTCTGGTTCCCGTGGCGCGCCCCAGGCTCTTAGAGGAGGAAGATTTTTATATATATTTTACTAATTTTCTTTTATCTATGACACTTCTATTATAAAGGCAAATAGCAATATTAAAATATTTTCTCTAATTAATTCCCTTTTAATATACACAAATTCTGTGCACCGGGTCGCTAGTGTATATATATATATATATATATATATATATATATATATATATATATATATATCTGTTAAGAGGTACATCTAGGGTATATAAAGAAACACTACAATTCAACAACAATAAAAAGACCAATTTGCCTGATTAAAAAATGGTCAAAACACTATAATAGACATTTTTATAAAGAAGACATACAAATGGTCAAAAAGCTTATTAAAAGATGCCCAACATCATTATTCTTTAAAGAAATCTAATCCAAACAAAAATGAAATATCCCTTCATACCCATTAGGATGGCCTTGCAACTTTGCCAAATTCATTTATTAGATTTAGCTTTTTGGTTGAATCTTGTGGGTTCTCTATGTACCATATCATGTCATCTGTAAATAATGACAGCTTTACTTATTCCCTTTCAATTTGGGTGCCTGTTATTTCTTCTTGTTGTCTGATCACTGTAGCTAGAACTTCCAGTGCTGTGCTGAATAAGAGTGGTGAAAGCAGATATCCCTGTCTTTTTTCTGATCTTAAGGGAAATGCTTTTAGTTTTTGCCCATTGATTATAAAGTGATTGTAGGTTTTTCAAATATGGCCTTTATTATATTGATGTATTTTCTCTTTATTCCCACTTTGTTGAGAGTTTTTATCATAAATTGGTTCTGGATTTTATTGAATGGCTTTTTGGCATCTATTGATATGATCATGTGATTTTTATCTTTTATTTTGTTTATGTAATATAACACATTTATTGAATGGCAAAGTTTATATAGACCTTGCATCTCCGGAATAAATCTCACTTTATCATGGTTTTTTATTTTAAAACAAGAGGCCCAGTGCACAAAAATTTGTGCACTCGCGGGGGTCCCTCAGCTGGGCTTGTTACCTCTTGCAGTCTGGGACCCCTCGGGGGATAAATACCTGCTGGATTAGGCCCCCTCCACTGGGGATTGGGCCTAAGCTGGCAGTCAGACATACGTCTGGAAGCCCGGCAGCCCTCCGGGGATGACCACTTGCCCAGGCCTAAGGTGCAGTCGGACATCCTTAGTACTGCTGAGGAGGTGGGAGAGGCTCCCATCCCCACCGCTGTACTGGCAGCCATCAGCCTGGCTTGTGACTGAGCAGAGCTCCCCCATGTGGGAGTGCACTGACCACCTGAGGGCAGCTCCTGAATTGAGCGTCTGCCCCTTGGTGGTCATTGTGTGTCATAGTGACCAGTCATTCCCAGTCTTTCTGCTGTTAGGGTCAGTTTGCATATTACCCTTTTACTATATAGGATGCACGGGTGGGGGCCCACTGCTTTGGCCTGAAGGGTGTCCCAGATCAGGGTGGGGGTCCCGCTTGGGTGCCTGGCCAGCCTGGGTGAGGGGCTGATGGCTGTTTGCAGCTGGTCACACCCCCTTTATGGTGGTGGTCACCACTGGAGTGTCTGGCCAGTCTGGATGAGGGGCTGATGGCTGTTTTCATGCTGGCCACACCCACTTCAGGGTGGGGGTCCCCACCCGGGTGCCTGGCCAGTCTGGTTGAGGGGCTGAGGGCCGTTTTCAGGCTCGGTGGCAACTGAAGCTCCCTGCCTTTCCTTTTTTTCTTTTTTTTTTGTTTTGTTAATTCTGGGATTTATTTACCTTCTATAATTGAAACTGTGTTGTCATCACTGGGGCTTCCAGCTCTGAGGCTGCAGCTGGCTGAAAGCAGGTATCTGGGGTTTGTTTGGCTTCTATAATTGAAACTTTGTTGTTGTCCTGCTTGCTCCAGCTCTGAGGCCGGGGCTGGCTGAAAGCAGGTATCTGGGGTTTGTTTAGCATCTATAATTGAAACTTTGTTGCTTTTGGAGCTTAGAGCAGGCTGCGGCAAGCAGGGAACCTTGGCTTCCTCCATCACTGGAGTAAGCAAGCCTCCTGCTCGCTTCAGCTGCCTGCCTGCCTGCCTGCCTGCCGCCATCTTTGTTGGCAGTTAATTTGCATATCTTGCTGATTAGCCAATAGCAAGCGTAGTGGAGGTATGGTTAATTACCCTTTTTGTCTTTTATTAGATAGGATGTATTACTGGATTTGATATTTTAATATTTTTTGAGTATGTTAGTATGTCTGTTCATCAGGAATATTAACCTGGAATTTTCTTTCTTTGTTGTGTTTTTACCTTGTTTTGGTACTAGGATAATTTTGGCCTCATAAACGAGCTTGGAAATCTTCCTTCTTCAATATTTTGGAATTGCTTTAGGAGGCTTTTTTTCTTGAATATTCAGTAAAATTCATCTATGAAAGCTTCTGGTCTCAGGATATTTTCTTCTTGGAATTTTTTTAGAAAAATTGTATTACTGTTTTGCTTTCATTAGCTGCTATTGGTGCTTTCAGGTGTCTATTTTCTCCGGATTCAATTTTAAAAGATTGAATGCTTCTAGGAATTTTTCCATTTTACCAAGATTGACTATTTTGTTGGCACATAGTTGTTAATGATATTCTTTTACAATCATTTGTATTTCTGTGATGTCAGTGGTTGCCTAGCCCCTTTCATTTCAGGTTGGACTTATTTGGATCTTCTCTCTCTGTTTCGTGATCAGTCTGGTTAAAGGTCAATCAATCTTGTTTATCCTTTCAAAGATCCAGCTTTTGGTTTCATTGTCTTTTGTTCTTTTTAGAGTCTATGTAGTTTATTTCTGTTCTGATCTTTATTATTTTCTTCCTTCTATTTACTCTGGAGTTTTTCAGCTGTACTTTTTCTAATTCTTTTAGGTGTAGGGTAGTATTTTTTATGAGAGATTTTTCTTGCTTCTTGAGGTAGGCCTGTAATGCCATGAACTTCACTTTCAGGACAGGTTTTGCTGTGTCCCATAGATTTTGGGTCATTATGTGTTCATTTTTGTTTGTTTCCAGAAAAATTTTGACTTCTTCCTGGATCTCTTGGTTATCCATTCATTATTTAATAATATGCTATGTAGCCTCCACGTGCTTGAATGTTTTTGAGATTTTAAATAATTTATTTTTTATTTTTCCATCACCTTTTATCTCCTCTGTGCCTTCTTCCACCTCCACTCATTCCCCTCAACCCCACAATCACCACATTGTTGTCTATATCAATGAGTCCCCTCCCTCTTTTTTTTTTATTGGTCAATCCCTCTACCACCCCCTGAGCTGTCTGCCTGCTCTCTATTTATGAGTCACAGCTTTTTTTTTTTTTACTATAGTTGATTTGTACTTTCATGCCATTGTGATCCAATAAGATGCTTGATATGATTTCTATCTTCTTGAATTTGTGAAGACTTGCCCTAAAACAGCGGTTCTCAACCTGTGGGTCGCGATCCCTTCAGGGTTCGAATGACCCTTTCATAGGGGTCCCCTAAGACTATCGGAAAACACATATATAATTACATACTGTTTTTGTGATTAATCACTATGCTTTAATAATGTTCAATTTGTAACGATGAAATTGGGTGTCACCACAACATGAGGAACTGTATTAAAGGGTCACGGCATTAGGAAGATTGAGAACCACTGCCTAACATATAGTCTATCTATAAGAATGTTCCATGTGCACTTCAGCAACATGTATATTTTGCTGCTTTGTGATGAAATGTTCTGTAAATATCGATTTAATCTATCTGATCTAGTGTGTCAGTTAAGGTCTCAGTTTCCCTTTTGATTTTTTGTTTGGAAGATCTATCCATTGACAGTGGGGTGTTTAAGTCCCCTACCCTCCCTGTATTTCTGTCGATCTCTCCTTTAAAGTCTACTAAAATTTTAAAAGATATTCAGGTGTTCCTATATTGGGAGGATATATGTTTATAAGGGTTCACCTCTTGTTGGATCAATCCCTTTAGTATTATGTAGTGACCTTCTTTGTCTCTTTTATGGTTTGTGTTTTGAAATCTACTTTGTCAGATATAAGTATTGCTACACCAGCTATATTTTTGTTTCTATTTGCATGGAATATTTTCCCATCCCTTAACTTTAACCTATGCAAAACTTTTGTTATGAGGTGGGTATCTTGTATACAGCACATAAATATGGACCATATTTTCTTATCCATTCAGCTACCCTTCATCTTTTTATTGGAGCATTTAATCCATTTACATTTAAGGTTATTATTGATAGGTACTTATTGCAACATTTTTTATGCCAATTTTTAAGTGATAGCTTTGCTGGGTAGAGCAGTCTTGCTTGCAGGTTCTTGGTTTTCATTACTTTGAATACATTATGGCAATCCCTTCTAGCCTGAAGTGTTTCTGTTGAGAAATCATCTGACAGCCTTATGGGAACACCCTTTTTGGAAACTGTTTCTATTTTGCTGCCTTTAACATGATCTCTTTGTCTTTATTCTTTGCCATTTTAATTATGATATGTCTTGATGTGGGTCTCTTTGGGTTCATTTTGTTTGGGACTCTGTGCTTCCTAAGCTTTTTTGACATCTTCCTTCACCAGGATAGGGAAGTTTATTTTATCATTCTTTCTTCAAACAGGTTCTCTAGCTCTTGCTCACTTTCCTCTACTTCTCATACCCCAATGATGTAGATGTTGTTTTGTTTCATGTTGTTCCAAAGTTCCCTTAAACCAGTGGTTCTCAACCTTGGCTGCACATTAGAATCACCTGGGAATCTTTTTAAAATCCTGATTTCTGGGCCTCATTCCTCTGGAAATTCTGTTTCTTTGTTACTAATGTTGAGGCCCAGACATCAGGATTTTAAAAAGATTCCCAGGTGATTCTAATGTGCAGCCAAGGTTGAGAACCACTGCCTTAAACTATCCTCATGCTTTAAAATTACTTTTTATTTTTGTTGCTTTGAATGAGTGATTCTTTTTCTATTTTGTCTTCTAATTCACTGATTTGATACTCTGTTTCATCAAGCTTACAGGCTATTTCTTCTAGTGTATTCTGTATTTCAGGTATGGCATTCTTCATTTCCAACTGATTATTTTTCATGGTTTCTAGGTCCTTTTTCATGCTGTGGTTCTTACTAAATTCCTTGAGCATTCTTATAACCATTACTTTGAACTCTACTTGATAAATTGTTTGCCTCCATTTCATTTAGCTCTTTTTCTGGATATACCTCCTTTTGGGGGCATGTTTATTTGTCGCCCCCTTTTGGCTGTCTCTTTGTGTTTGATTCCATGGATTATATAAAACTCTATAACTCTCTATGACTCCAAGTTTGGTGGGGTGGCCTTCTGTATTAGGTGTCCTGTGGGATAGAGTGATGCAGTCTCCTTTATCTCCTGAGATGAGTGCTCTAGGAATGTCTCTAGTGTGGATTGTTTGGCTTTTCCTATTGTGACTGGGAAATCATTACTGTTGGCCCTTTCATGGGTAGGATTGACCCTTGGGCTGGTTGACTATGAGGCTCAACCTTGACCGATGTGTGCAAACTGCCGTGCAGGTGCAGTCTCCAGGTGTCTTGATAGGCTCATTGATACAATCGATAACCCTTCTGGCTGGGTGTTTCAAGGGGTCAAACTTTATCACCATGTATGAGCTGCTGTGCAGAGGATGGCCGTTCAAGGTGGAGTTATTCCCAGCAGGGTCTGGAGCCTGCCAGAATCCACCTTTGTGTGTGCCATTTATGGGCCTAGTTGAATTGAACTCTGGTGTGGTCTGAAGCCCACCACTGGATGTGTTGGTTCTGGGTGGTTCTGGGTGGGGTTCAGATGCAAGAGTCTCTCAGACATTGTGTGTACATGTGTGTAGTTACTTCTCTGATAGCTGTTTGTGTCTATGTCTACTAGTGGACCCCCTGCTTGGGGATTAAACAGTCAGGCACTCAATAATGGGAAATTAGTCTCTGCTTCAAAGCTAAACTCCTCAGTCTCCACCAGAGATGCCAATTCTTGTTCCCTGTAAGGGGGCTGGCTGCAGCTTCAGGTTGAGTAGGGCCTGGAGTCTCCTCTGCAGGAGCAAGTTCACCTGCCTGGGCTCAGGGGGATAGATCAGAAGAGTCTTTGGTTGAAGATGTTGTGGGCCCAGCCCACAGGAGTGGGCTAAGTACTTCCTCTCAGCCCCTGGGGGTGTCACATATTGAATCTCTCTCTCTGAGCCATTCTCCCATCCCCCATAGGACTGCACCCAGTGCGGGTATCCAGGACTTCAAAGGGCTGAACCAAACAGTCTCCTGTTGGGGGTGTTGTCTGCAGGTTGCAGGATTGAGTGTGGTGGGCTCTACTTCCTCTTGGGGCTGCCGGGCAATACTTACTGGGAGCTCAGATCAGCCTCCCCACATTGCATCACAAAGCCAAGCACTGGCCACCTGTCTCCCCAATAAAAGCCTCCCTAGGGAATATAGCCCCCAAATTCCAACTTTGTGTGGCACTGATGCCTTTATGCCACCAGACCAAGCTGGAAGGGGTGGAAAATCAGCCCTGCAGGAGACTCCAATCTCTCCTCACAGCAGGTCTCAGCAAGGTGGGGGCCAACATTCCCAGCTCCACTAGAGCTCTGAACTCTGCAGTGTGGGCCAAAAATCCTAGACCTGCACTGATCCCCCAGGCCATCAACCCAACAGTCCGAGTAGCTCCACAGGTGGGGGGAGGGTTTCCAACCCTGTGCTCGAGGTGGGAGAGACCTTTCGTCTTTCCCCAAGCAAACAATTTAGTCATTCACTGGGCCTCTGCACAATGTCTTCCATGAATGTAGAGGGTCCCTCAAAGTCACTGCTGGGTGCAGCCTGCAGACCCTTACACTGAACTCAAACATGGCAGTGCATCCTCTCCAGTAGTCAGAGCCCAGAGCAAACTTCTTAGACTGGGGCTGCTAACAATAGGAACACCCCCTCACTGGGAAGGTGCAGTCCATGTCCCCCAGGCAGACAGAGTCCCCCTGGCTCCCCATTTGTGATGCTACATGGACTCTTTTTTTTCCCATCTCTGCTCCTCTGGGTTTGGGGTCCCTGCATGGGGTTGAAACCCCACACTGCCAGGGGAGGGAGCTTTGCAGCTGTGATATCCCTCTGGCCTCAGCCACCACACCTGCTCAACGGGGGCTATCCCTTTCCCAACACTACTCCTCTTACCATTCTCAACGTGGCTTCTTCATTGCTCCTTAGATATAATATTTCCAATCAGCTACACCTCACTTGGTTTTTCAAGTTGATTGCACAGTATGTACCTCTAAATCTGGTCCCTGGCTTGGATAAATGGCATGCAGCTGCCAGCTACTTCCCATCTCCCTTCCCTTGAATTCCCTTTTTTAAGGCTGAACAATAAATATCCTATTGTCTGTATATACCACATTTTGCCTCTCCATTCACTACCCATGGACACTAGGGTAGCATTCACATTTCAGCTATGGTGAATAAATTTGCTATGGACATGTGTATACAAATATCATCTATTTGAGACACTTTTGTCATTTTTTAAGTATGTACCCAGAAGTGGAATTGCTGGGTTATATGGTAATTCTATATTTAACTTTTGAGGAACCTCCCCACTGTTTTCCAAACCGGCTGTAGCATTTTACATTCCTAGCAACAGTGCCCAACCTTTCCGACCTCTCCACATTGTTGCCAACACTTGTTATTTTCTGGTTTTCGATAATAGCCATCCAAGTGGGTGTGAGATGGAATCTCATTGTATTTTTTAAGGTCTTTTTTTAATTTAAGGATAATTAACTTACAATATACTATTTGGTTCAGGTATACAACATAGTGACTTGATATTTATATACATTACGAAGTGTTCAGCATTATAGATAGTTCTTGTGACCCTCCTTCACCATACAAAGTTATTGCAATATTCCTGACTACATTCTCTGTGCTGCTTGGTATATTCTAGTGACTTGTTTATTTTATAACTGGAAGTTTGCACCCTTTAATCCCCTTCACCCATTTTTACCATTCTCCCACCCACATCTCTCTAGAAACCACCAGTTGGTTTTCTGCATCTATGAGCCTGTTTTTGTTTTGTTTATTCATTTGTCCTGCTTTTTATTTATTTTCATTTGTTAAATATTTAATTCATTGTTAAAATGAATCAATATTTTATTGATTTTTTACAGAGAGGAAGATAGAGTGATATAGAGTTAGAAACATCAATGTGAGAGAAACATCTGTCAGCTGCCTCCTGCACACCCCTTACTGGAGATGTGCCCGCAACCAAGGTACATGCCCTTGATGGGAATCGAACCTGGGACCTTTCAGTCCACAGGCCAATGCTACCCACTGAGTCAAACCGGTTATGGCTATTTTTATTGATTTTTTGGGGAAAAGGAAGGGAGAGGGTGAAAGAGAAACATCAATGTGAGAATGGGACATCATTCAGCTGCCTCCTGTACAGCCCTATGGGGGATCGAACTCACAACCCTGGCATGTGCCCTGACTGGGAATCGAACCAGCAACCATTTGGTGCATGGGACAATGTCCAACCTACTGAGCAACACCAACCAGAGCTATCTTGCATTTTAGCTTCCACATCCAGTATTATCATATACTACTTAAGTCACTTACTATAATACCCTCCAGGGCCATCCATTTTGGCACAAATGGCAAGATGTCATTCTTTTATATGGTTGAGTAATATACTATTTTATTTTTCATATGTGTTTGCCTTTACATTATACTCATATACTATATTCGTTCATTTATTGATTGACACTTAGGTCTCTGTCATATTTCTTTTTGATCTGTATTTTCATTTTCTTTGGTTAAATAATCAGAAGTTGAATTGCTGGGTTGTATGATCGTTCTACTTTTAATTTTTGAAAAATCTCATTGTTGTTTAGATTAGCATTTCCCTAAGAGACATTATTTCTTACTAAAGTTTTGAACCTAACAAACAGCCCTGGGCCCTGGCCCCCACACTGGGACTCACCTGCCTTGGGCTTGTTGAACTGACCCTCCCTTTCCTTGGGAATCTTTGCAGCCTGTGTCTCACTAAACTCCAGCATCACCACCTGTCAGTGGTCTGAGCGCCCAGCTCCCCAGGGGCTGCCCTTCTAAGTACATTTATGAGGATGTGCCTTATGTTTCATTTAAACTACATCTTTTACAAATATATAATGACTAATTTCTGATAAATGACACTCTGCTTTTATAATTAATAGTCACCTATTAAAATAAGATTATACATTTTTTCAAATGATAAAATACTAATGTCTACTTACTAGTAAAAATGCAATACCCAGATTTTTAAGAGTAATGAGCTTGTCCTTATAGTAAATGAAACAAATATGTCTTCTTATTAATTGTACAGACATAGTCCTTTGAAGAGTGTGATATGCATTTAAACATGCAGTGACATTTGCCTTTCAAAATACCCAGATCATACATATCCTGTGGACAGACAGTTATCCAGCCTTTAATAAAAGTGTCCTTTCCTGGGGAAGTGTAAAAATCTTGTAGTGATGACAAGGAGAGGAATAAGACCACATATGTCGACTTAGATGTATCTCAGAGACACGATGTTCAGTAAAAGAAGCAGCGTGGATCCATGTGTCTGACCTGTGTAGTGTGTGTAGGTAAGTACAGAAGACGACAGAATAGTCCCACTAAGTCCTGTGTCTTCTGAAGTGACAACCCCATTATGAGCCTCTGACCCCCAGTGTGAGGACAGTGCATATGCCTTAAGGTCATTCCAGAGATGGAGTGAAGAGAGACATGAAAAGCCAGGAGGGCTGACCCTCCAAAAGGACACCAGTTTCCCTTCTCCATGGAACTTCACTCAGGATTTTGTGTCTTTAGTACCTTGTGCAAAAATTGATCATTTATCATCATCATTGGAGTTTGTGATTTTCAGGTCCCTCATCGTGTCATACATGCAGCGATTTTAAGTTTGGGGGCTTCTTGGTTTCATAGCAATAGATATCAGGAAGGAGGCCATCCCATGATTCCTACATGTTGACAGGGCTGGAATTATTCACATTTTACAGACAATGAAACCGAAGGGACTGTACTGACTTCGCAGCATGATATTACTCACCAGTGAGTACTTAGTTGCTTATTTGAGCAATGAGCACAATTTCTGCACAGGCTTATAGTGGTTGGAGGAGACACAAAAGTCACTGGCTTCAGTAGCTGATATTGTAGAGATGAGGGAGAAGCAATCAACAAAAGAACAAGCAGCATTTATAAAGGGGTGTGAAGGAGAGGGTGGATTGGGATTTATTTTCTTATATAAAACTAGAGGCCAGGTGCACAAAATTTGTGCACTCAGGGGGCGGGGGTCCCTCAGCTCAGATTGTGAGAGGGCGCAGGCCATGCTGAGGGACCCCACCAGTGCACGATCAGGGCCTGGGAAGGACACAGGGGTTGGCCAGCCCGAAAGGGACTGTGGGAGGGCTCCAGGGCATGTCTGGCCTATCTTGATCAGTCCTGGTCAGCCGGACCCCAACAGCAAGCTAACCTACCAGTCAGAGCATCTGCCCACTGGTAGTCAGTGCACATCATAGTGACTGGTTGACCGGTCAACTGTCTGCCCCCTGGTGGTCAGTGCATGTCATAGTGAGTGGTTGAATGACCTTAGAATATCATTAGCATATTACACTTTGATGGGTTGAACGGACGACCAGACACTTAGCATATTATCCTTTTATTATATAGGATGGTCAAGGAAATGCTCAAAGATTATGTGACATTTGAGAAAGACGTAGAAGAGGGAGAAAGGGGTCATGTAGGTCTTTGGAGAAAGAGAAAATGGCCAAGGCAAAGACTCTGAGCCAGGAGGATGCTTGCCATGTTTGAAGGACAGGAAGCCACTGTGGCCAGAATAGAAGAGATGACGTGAATGGCATGAGAAGTGAAGACAGGGACAAGATTTTTTTAGGGCTCTGCTATCAAAGGGTGATCTGCAAGGAGATAAAGAACCTGGGACAGAAAGAAGACCAACCACATTATTCAGTGTCCTGTTTATTTCACCTGATATGTTCTTCATTGCAAGACTTTCTCAAATAAAGAACTGAGTTGCTTGACCTTCTGGTGGAAACTCCCTGTCTTATGCAGACCAGCCCTTTGAGCAGCGCTAATGTGGGACCTTGTGAGCTGTGATTGAGGTGTGAGTGACAGGAGGGCTTTGGGAAGAAAAGGAATGACTTGACTTGGGTTTTTAAATCATTTGACTCTAAATATTCACAGGTCCTACTCTGGGGAAATGGCTATAAGGTGGGTTAAGGAGGCAGCATTAAAACCAGTTAGAAGACTGTCACACTAACCTCTAATAAGAGTGATGGTGGCTTGGACCTGAGTGTTCGTGTTCTATCTGTACTGTGTACACTGACTGCATGTGTGCTGATGGATTAGAGATTACTGTGAGAGCAAGGGAGGCATCAAGAATAATGCCAACATTTCTGAGCCGAGCACCTGAAAGGATGGCATTGATCTTGTCTGAGTAGTGGAAGGTTCTAGGAAGATCAGGTTGGGAGGTTGGGAGAATAAAGATCTTGCTTGTGCACATGTTACCTTAAAGGTACCCCAATGCTGTGTAGGAGAGATGCCCCAGATTTGCTTAACTCATTCTTTCCTAAACCCCTTGGAAAACACACAGAAAACAGAGAAACTGAAGGCAGCAATTTCCTGAATCTCTGACAACAGACTCAGTGTGTGAGTCTGGAAGAGGGAAGTGGTTTTGTGAGGTGTATGTTGTTCCTCTCTCAGCACTCAGTCCATGGGGCTGGTAGGTCCTAAAGGCTGCAGGGGGCTATGGCCTGAGACCAATGCAGTCCATTTCCTAGTGTTTTCACCTGGGAAGTAACAGGTATTCCCTGGAAAATCTCCAGTCCTCTCCTTGGAGAACATTCTCAAAGCTGCAACTTCAGTTAGCTCCCGTATATATAAGTACATAAATAAAATTTAACTTAAATAAATAATACTTTTCTTAAAAGGAAGACAGATCATTCATGGACTGGTTCATAAATGAAAGATTATAGTTTTTCAATTCTATGTTCCTAATATCAAAAACAAAACAACCACATAGAACATGTCATTGCCTATCATATGTCATTTGAACAAAGAACCAAGAAGTTTGGGTTTCTCAGGCAAACCTTAATCAGTATGTAAGACACCAGAGGGGGCATATTGTGTTGATTTGATCACTTAAAACCTTAAAGAGATTTTAACTTTTCCTGCAGGTGAAACATGACATTGTTACCCTGTGTCTAATATTCACACTATGAACAAACCCCATTCCAGGCTCCCTCTACTTGGGTGTTCTTTCCTGTATGCATGTGTGACAACACTGGATGTTGCTGTGATAAGCTCTGTGTCTCAATGTTCTGTTCAAAGTGATCATAGGAAAGTTCCGGCTTCCCTGTCTGGGCCATGTTGAGGACATTTTCCCAAACAACGACAGCTTCCCTAGATGGAACCAAAGTCTTCTCTAAACAACGTGCTTTGATGATACTTACTGTTTTTTCCCCTCTTTAAGCATTATCTAATCAAGTTCTTCCCTCTATGAAGATGAGGACTCAGGTCCTTTCTGTCCCATCGTCATCATCAACACACACACACACACACACACACACACACACACACACACACACCTTTCTTATCCTGTCTCCCCAGTACTTTCCTGAAGACTAGTATTTAGTGTAGACTTTATTGTATCTGTTTAATGCTATTCACATTTAAGCCAACTTTCTGTGATTTCTTTAAATTCAAATTTCTGAAATACATCGTAGCTGGAGAACCTTCCTCTTCTAGCTGCAGAGGTGGGAGAAGGGTGGTCCTGCTCATTAGAGTAGAGAAAGACAAAACCCCTTCACATTCCTTTTCAGCTCCTCTAGGTTACTTTTTGGTGGTGCCACCCTCTGGTGGTCACATTACAATTTGCACCTCCAAAATAGGGCCAATCAACTTTTTCCTAAAAAAAATTTTTTTAAATTGATTTCAGAGAGGAAGGCAGAGGTACAGATAGATAGAAACATCAATGATGAGAGAGAATCATTGGCTTCCTCCTACATGCCCCATACTGGGGATCGAGTCTGCAACCTGAGCATGTGCCCTGAGTGGGAATGGAACCATGAACTTCTGGTTCATAGGTGGAGTCTCATCTAGTGAGCCACACCAGCCAGGCTCAAACAATTTTTCCAGGCCGGGTTCTCTGCCAGGGACATAAGCAAGTAAAGTGAGTGTCATTAAGAATTTCAACAATGGTGGGTAAGGACACATATATAAATACTTAATCAATAATGAAAAAAAAAAGAATTTCAAAATGGCAAAAGCAAAGTATTAAACCTACTGCTGGCCCTTCTAAATGACTGCACAGATTAGGATCCAATGAAGTTGGTCCTCCCTAGCAGGGCAAAAGGATGTGTTCATCTTTTAGGTTAATTTTCTCCAAAATTTAAGTCATAAAATACCTAGAGACCTACAGTAATCCTCAATGTGAGAACTAGAGACTCTCCCTCTAAAGATGAACAAAACGATAAGATTCCTAAGTGCCTTAGTAAGACATGTGTGCTCTGAAGGGTGGAAGTGGATGCCTGCTGATGTTGATGCTCTATGACAATGACATCTGTAATGACAATGACAGCAGCGTCAGGGTCAGTTCTAATGATCAGCAGTTTAAGCAAATGATGAGCTGTAAGGACATCCATGACTCTGACCATTCAAGGGTCTGACACATCTATGAGGCTTTCATGGCTCCAATAGTCTGGGCCATGCTGGACGGTACTCTCCAGAGTAAAGGAGAAGTGCTGTGCTTGTACCTTCATCTAATCGATGTTAGGAGAATGAAACGTGCTTTGTTAAGCCTCTTGTGATACCTCATAGAGAATGACATGCACATTCCTATGGTTTGGAGCAAAGCCATGTCTTCAAAGGCAATAGAACAACAGCTGTTGACCAGCTTCTAGGCTTCAGGAGAGACGGAGAGTCTGAACATGGACGGAAAGATGACCAAGTAGCCAGAACTGCTCATCGTGACCTGAGTTCTATCACAACCACCAACAGAAGGTCAGGTGGGGAGAGAAGCATCCATCACAGATGGAAGTGACACATCCTGCATTTGATGAGAACAGGTGGCCAAGACCATGGGCACCTACCACTCCAGCATTGTGACCTGTCACAGAGCTCTCACCTGTGGAATCACAGGAAGTTCATTTTGACTAATCAAGAAAGAAGGAAAAGGCTCTGCTCACTCCAGTTTATCCTGGCCCTCAATTCCTCCTCCCACAACACACATTCAGCTGCTCCCTTGCCTGTCCCTAGGCTCCTAGTCAGACTTACTCACTGACACACAAATACTCTGGGACACGTCTAACTTGATGACTTAGCTGAGCCAAGTCTAGTGGTATGAGAATTAAATTGGTCCTTTCATGGCTCTCCCAGGTCATGTGGAAACTGCTGCCTCTGGGCAAATCTTTGAGATCCAGCTGCACATGTCTCTACTGGGTCAAAACTGGAGACTGGATACCTCAGGCCCCCAATTTTGTCTTCAACTCCAAGCCTACCCTGCATTCCCCACCTTACCCCAGTTCCATGCAACCCCTTTTCTAGGCTGACTACCCTGCACTACAACTCACTTCCTGATACAAATCCTGAACTCCCAGGAATCATCTTCTATGTTCTTAGTGTTCATATTCTACAATTCCTCATTGCTCTTCACCAACTTGGTGCTCATCTCCTTCTTCCCCTTGCCCCTATCACATGTCCTCTACCAGCCTGGTGCTCCCTCTTGTCCCAATGTCAGGGCATTAAATGGACTCTTCAACTACCTTGTCATTTCCCTTACCCTGTGTCTCACCCTTCATGCCCATCCAAGTCTAGGAGAATGGCACTCCCGCCCCCTTCGCTGCACCAGATCCAGTGATTTCTTCCTCAATAACTAAGTCGGGCTCTCACTCATAATTCTAAACTCCATTCTGAGTCCCCCGAAAGCCCTGTTCCATGGCACCCTAGGTCCCCTTGAACCCTTATAATGGCCAACATCCAAACCTTCCCAGGCTTTATAATTTCTTATCTTGATTCTGAGAAGACACCATCCCTCCATGTGCCCCCTCATACCCACCCTTTTTTTTATCCACAATCCTTTCTGGGCAGGCCTCCAAGGATTTCAGCTAAATACCACAGAGGCCACAAGGAGCAGAAAAAGAAATAGAACCAGAAGAGAGATTTATTTCTGATTTCCCAGGTTCTGGTTATGGAATCTCTAAGAACAGGCACATGGAATTTGGAAAAACAACAAAGAATGAGGACAGTGATGTCTGACCTGAGCTCCAGGTCTCGGACGGCCCAAAATAAGGTTGTTAACTGCAGGCTTGAGAGTGACTGTCATGACAAAGATCCTGCATATTTACCGGAGTTCTTGAGTTTTATGACATTATATTTTTAAAAATTTCTGTGACCTTTCCCTTGAAAGTGCAGTTAAAATGCATGTGGAATGAGAATACACTTAATGGTTAGGCTGCGGTGCAGGTGCACTCCGATCCTGGGTCAAAGGCCACTCCAAGGCAACCTGGGGCCACGGAATGATCTGGGCAGTCAGGTCATCTGTTTTGGAGGGTAAGTCAGAAGTGAGGGAGGCAAGTTAGAAACATTTATTTGAAGGATTATAGCCAGATAAGGAAATATTGGAAAATTTGAAAATAAGGTAAGATGAGCAAGATGACAGGATCAGCTAATTACAGGTAGGTGATGTCAAAAGAAAACATGCATTGGGCAAATTGAAAGAGGCAAGAAACACTTTATTGAAGACTGACCATGCAATAGGATAGAGAGACTGAGCTCAACACCTTCAAAATAAAAGGCTGGGGAGATTTTAAGAATGGCAGCAGGAATCATAGGCATCTGTGTTTGCTAACTGGCTATATACAAAAGAAAAGTAAAATTTCTCATGAAATCCTGACAGGAGGTCCTTTCACCTCTTGGCTGTAAATGTCCTCACCCAAGTTAGGCTGCTACCCTCCCTTAGAGACTGGAACACAGGGACACCATGAGGTTTAAATTTCAAAAGGGTAGGCCCAGGCTCTTGAGACCAATATTCTATGGGACATAACACTGGCAAGAAGCTTTTGAGGAGACTTATGTATATTTCAAAAGTGCAGAGAAATAATCTGCAATTACTAACCTAATCTAATAAATGAGAAACATGCTGATTGACTATAACTTCGCTACTCCCCAAGCCATGCCCACCAGCCAATCAGAGTGACTATATGCAAATTAACCCAACCAAGACGGCGGCCGGCAGCCATGGAGCTGGAGCAAGCAGGAGGCTTTGTTGCCCCAGCGATGGAGGAAGCCAAGCTTCCCGCCTGCCCTGGCTGGCTGTGGCCTCTGCTAAAGGCAACAAAGTTTCAATTATAGAAGATAAATAAATCCCAGATACCTGCTTCCAGCCATCCTCCACTTGGAGCTTGGGTGGCTGGGGGCCGTGGCCAGCCAGCAAACAGCCATCAGCCCCTCACCCAGGCTGGCCATACCCTCAAGTGGTGAGGGTCCCTGCTGCGGGGCTTGACTAGCCTGCAAACAGCCCTCAGCCCCTCAACCAGGCTGGCCATGCACCCCAGCAGGGACCACCACCCTGAAGGGTCTGTGGCCACCCTGCAAACAGCCCTCAGCCCCTCACGCAGGCTGGACAGGCACCCTAGCAGGACCCCCCCCCCCCGAAGGGGTGTGGCCAACCTGAAAACAGCCCTCAGCCCCTCACCGAGGCTAGCCAGGCACTTCAGTGGAACCCCCACCCTTATCCGAGAAACCCTTCAGGGCAAACCAGCCAGCCCCCACCCATACACCAGGCATATAATAAAAGGCTAATATGCAAATTTACCCTAAGAGCAGAACGACTGGGAATGACTGGTCACTATGATACACACTGACAACCAGCATGCAGACGCTCAATGCAGGAGCTGACCCTGGTATTCAGTGCGCTCCCACAGGGGGAGCTCTGCTCAACCACAATCCAGGCTGTCGGCTGCCAGCACAGCAGTGATGGCGGGAGAATCTTCCCCCTCCTCAGCAGCGCTAATGATGTCTGACTGCAGTTTAGGCCTGGTCCCCGCTGGCAAGTGGACACCCCTGGAGGGCTCCTGGGCTGCCAAAGGGATGTCTGACTGCAAGCTTAGGCACGAGCCCCGGGGATTGGGCCTAAGCCAGCAGGTGGACATCCCCTGAGGGGTCTCATGCTGCAAGAGGGCACAGGCCGGGCTGAGGGACCCCCTCGAGTGCACAATTTTTTGTGCACCAGACCTCTAATTATATTTATTAAAGAAATGGTCTAAGGATGGAAGACAAAGGCATGTTGTCAGGAAGAAACTGTGTAAAGGTCAGTGACTCTGAGGGAACATTAAGGCCTCTAGTTCAGAACAAAACTGCTTTCTGCCCAGTGGAGGGAAACACAACTAAATTTCTTTTAGCCAAGACCCAGTTGACATCTTTATCATTTCCAGCTATTTATAAAGAGGTGCAATTTTCCAGCAATGTATAAACAGATGCAAAGTAGCTGAGAGTTCCTGAACAGAGCCAGGATCTGATCTCCCAGAATGCTGTGCTTCTGGAGTTCTCCATGGAGACATTACATTGCTCTCTACAGTCACCTTCCTTTTGACCACAGGTCACCAAAAGGAAGAAGAGTATTCTCCATCCTATAGCATGGCTGGTGTCACTGCATTTGACCTGATTAGTGACCTAAGTGCAGAGGAACTGACATTCACCTCATAGTTTGCTCTGATGCAGGTTTTCCTATGAAACTGAAGATGGGAGTTCTAACAGCCTCTTGAGGTTAGAAAGCCTCACCCGCTAGGTTTGGGTAATGCCCTCATCTCAAAAAGATTCCAAAAAACCCCACAGGTCAAATTTAGCTCCATAAAAGGTGAGGTCATTTCTAATTCTGTGGGTATCAGTCTGAACTAGGACATTTGAGCCAAAGCATTGGTTGTATTACTAAGGTTTCCAATTATACAGTATTAACAAGGAAGACAGAGTCCTATTTACTTTATGCAAATAAGTCTATAGCCATATAAATAAAAATACTCAAAAAGACTTAAGAAATTTTTTGAAATAAGTCAAACAGGGAGCAAAAAATATCAGTGTTGTTACCCACATGGGTGTCCTCCTGTCCATTCCCATTGCCAACAACAGTGGCTGGGCATCCACTACATGTCCCCCTGGAGGAGGGACAGAGTTTGGATTCATGCAAGCTCATCACGTGCACCCTGTGTAATCACACAGCCACTGCCATTCTCTTCAAAGACTCCTTTTCACCTCCACTGTGGAGATGGTACAACTTAGACCACACAGAGGTGAAATCTGGTATAGATTATCACCATAAGTCAACAATAATGACAATATCAGCTCTCTTTTTTGTGCATTTATTGACTCAATGCAAATCTTCTAAGGACTTTCCACCCTCATAAAAAAATCTATTTAAAGGGCACAAAAGAATATTCAGAGTTTAGTTACATATAGAATAGGAGGAGGGTCACTAATATTTTACATCCAGCTCAACCGGCTCACTGTCAGCGGAACTCATGGGGTTGGACACTTCACACTGGTAATTCCCAGCATCCTCCCTCCTAACAGGGTCTATGGTGAGGGTTCTGTCATTCCAGCACAGCTTCATCCGCTCCGTCAGCTGCAGAATCATGCCATTGAAGAACCACTGGGTGGAGACTGCATTTGTGTAGCAGGTCAGGACCACCGAACCCTTATGCCTCCTGACTGCTGTGTTGCTGGCAAGTTGGGTGGGCACTGTCACTCGCTCTGTGGAGAAATAGAGGGCATGGCTAATTGAGAGTGGGCTTGGTACCTGGGCCATGCTAGCTCCTCAGACGTCTTAGCCACTCAGAGTCCAAGGTGAGCTCTGTAAAGTCACCAGAGAATGGTTCTAATCTCTGCAGGACAATTGTCTATGTTCAGGGGACGATGTGTAGGGCAAGAGTTGCACCTCATCTCTGAACCCAGATCAGCTCTGACCTGTTCCCATAGAAATCTTTGTAGTATCAACACAGGGAAACCTTTCACAGCCCATGTGTCCTATAACCTCACGGTAAGGTGGAGTTTTCCTCTCATGAGCTATTACTGACCCTTTCCTACAAGTTCTTTTGATTTAAAAATTCCATGTATGTTGGGAAAGGCAATCTTACCACTTCTGCCCATTCCTTGGTCCAAGGGAACTTTACAGTCAGTGAATAGGCATTTAACTATTGCTAAATAACTCATTAGGCAATAAAGATGGCCCAACCCTGTCTTCATGACCTTGGATCTGCATAGGTCTCATCTATAGGATTCCTCAGTCTGAACAGGACTTTACTTACAGGCTTCCTGATTGCATATAATGGTAAAATAAATCACTAAAGAGAAATGGTTTTAATTTTAACAAATGACAGAAACTTTAGAAATAGGAGGAAATTACTTAATATGGGAAAGACCCCACATGAGAGTCCACAGCTAACACATTACTCCACAGAGAACCTCTGAAAACAGTACTAAGATCATGAATAAGACAAGGATACTGTTTTTTTCCCTAATTCAACTAGTCAGGATAATCAGGTAAGAAAATGAGATAAGTGATATCCAATTGAGAGAGGAATAAGAAAATATATTTCTAAAAAAGACAACATAATCTTATTTAGAACACCCTGAAGATTTCACCTCATACATACCTAAAACAACTATTATAACTAATAAAAAAGATGAAGTCACCAGAGACAAAATCAACGCTCAGCATCATTTCCATTCTTTAAACAAAAATGAACAATCCTCAAATAAAGTAAAGAAAACAGTTCCATTTACAGAGCATCAAAAAGAATAGATGCTTAGGGTTAAACATAATAAGGTGGAAGATGAATATACTGAAAACTACCGAACATTTCTGAAAGTAAAGAAGAAACAAATAACTGGAAAGACATCCATGTTCATTGATTCAAAGACCACCATCTATCTACATATTTGAAACAATCCCTATCTAAATCCCAATTACTTTTTTTCAGAAATAAAAAAAATCAATCCCAGAATTTATGTGGAATTTCAATGGATCCCAAATGTTTGCAGCAATCTTAAAAAGGATGAATTGAAATTGGAGGTCTCAATGTTACTAATCTCAAATCTTACTACAAAGGGAAAATAATCAAAATAGTTAAACTGGCATAAAGACTTCTATTTGTCAAAAGACACAATCAAATGGTTTTGATAAAGGAGCCAAGACTGTTCAATGGAGAAAGGACAGTCTTTTCAACAAATGCCGTTGAACAGCAATATCTACATGCAAACAAATAAATGGGACCATTTCTTATCCCATACACCACAATTGAGTCAAAATCGATTGAATCCTAAAGGTAAGAACTAAAATTATAGGACTCTTAGAAGAAAACATAGGGGTAAGCAGTATTACATTGGATTCGGCAATGATTTCTTGAATATGAAACTAGAAACTCAGGCAATAAAAGATTAGATAATTTAGATTTTTGTCAAAATGGAAAACTTTTTTTCATCCAAGGACTCACTCAACAGAGTGGAAGGTGATCTGTGGAACGGTAGAGAATACTTTGCAAATTATTAATAGCATGAAGGGTTATTATCCAGAACATATAAAGATCTACTACAACTCAACAACAGCAACACCAAATAAACTGGTTTAAAAATGGACACATTGCTCCAGAGATAATATACAAATGGTCAACAAGCCCAAGAAAAGATGCTCAACATCACTATCATTAGAAAAATATAAATCAAAACTCTCAAAGTTAATGCTAGTTATACTGAGTGTGGGTAACTCCACTGAGCAGGTAACAGGAGAACACTGCCCTATGCCACACATGAGTCCTCCAAGCCTTCTTCAATCAGAGTTGGCACCTCTCACCTCTCAGCAACTTAAAAAATAAGGCAGGTCTATGTATCACAAGACAAATGCCTGAGGATCTGAGCCCTCAGAGAATTTAAATCCTCTATGTCTGGGAGAAAGCACAACCTTTCTAAGGAGCCAAGACTGTTCAATAGAGAAAGGACAGTCTTTTCAACAAATAATGTTTAACAACAATAGCCACATGCAAACAAATGAAGGGAACCATTCAATAGATTAGCAGCTTTGGTTGTGGAAAAACAGAGAACAGAGAGTTAGAGACACCCCATCTCCCCCCTAATCCTCCCACACCTCTCCTAGTTCTTCACTGACCAGCTGACTGCAATTTTTTCTAGCTGCACAGACCTTCATTGCCCAGCCGAGGTGTGTTTTTAAGAGGCACCATTTCCCAGGCCATCTTAGATTCTAAGACTTAGAGACTCAGATTGGAGCAGAAATAAAACAGGGGACCAGGATCAAGCCTGTGGTCAGTGGACTACTCAGACCCCGGGGCCAAGAGCTGGGTCAGGCTTTCCCAGGTGAGTGTGACAGACATGAGCCAGTGAGCCAATAAATGATAGAGTAGAGCCCAAGGAATTAGCTAGAAAAAGTGAAGGGTCAGGCAGGATCTTATTGTGGCAACAGAACCATATGCTTTGCCCTTGGTCATTAAAGTCATTCTCTCTCTGCTGAGGGCAGGAGAGGCTTGCGCAGATGCAGAAGTGGTGATGGATGGCAAAAGGGGAGCATGGATTGCTGACATTCTGACCCTTGTGGACCATTTGTGTTTGGTAGTTATGAGATAGAAATTTGGAAAGATCTTAAAATTCCCCTATATGCAAAAATTACTATTAATACCCCAGGGACTAAGAGCAATAGCAAGAAGGCCTATTTCTCTAGAGAACAGCAAATGGTTTGAGACATGGGTCTCAACCCCTGGAGAGAAAGAGAGACTATCCCATGTGGCCAGAATTCCAAGGACTCTGTATCCAGGTTTCAGCCTCTGAAGAGGTTTTAGCTCATTCCTTCCTTCAGTAGCCATTTATTTCTTCCTAATTCATCAAAACAACCGAGTGTTACATCATGATCCCTTAGCTGGTTACAAGTGTAAAATGGGGAGCCAGCAGGCAAAGTCCTTTCCTTTATATCCAGTGGGAGTGACACCAACACATCAGGAAACAAATCAGTGGTTTCACCTCCAATGCAGGGAGGAGTTGATCATCCACCTGAGGTTAAGGTCTGGGTGTTCCCAGCACTGACTGATTGTTACTGCAGGTAATTTGGTTCTAGGGTACAAATAAATTAATTCTCTATTTGGCGTTATTTTCTAGACCATAGTCTCTCTCTCTCTCTGAGCTGAGGATGCCTAAGGGAAGATATAAACCAATGTTTGCTTTAGGGATCCCTCTGGGATGGAGGAGAGGATGGGGTTATGGCTACAGACAGACCTTGAGTGACTCTCATGGTCTGTGTGGCTCTGCTTTAGTGACTATATATATCTCCCAGTGCCTTGGTTTCCTCTCACTGAAGTACGGTGAACATTTGACTGCCAGGGTGTCAGTGTATTCACAATAAAATATTTACAGTATCTGACTAAACAATGGGACAGGGGAGCTGCTCAAATGAGGGGCATCTGTTATTGATCAACTCTCAGAGAGAATCTCCTGAGCTGATCCCTGGTGGATGAGGAGCTGCCCGGAGCATCTTTCTTCCCTTTTGTTCCCTATGATTCTGACCTTTCTCTGGACCAGTGGTTCTCAACCTGTAGGTCGCTACCCCTTTGGGGGTCGAAGAACCCTTTCACAGGGGTCGCCTAAGACCATCCTGCATATCAGATATTTACATTATGATTCATAACAGTAGCAAAATTACAGTTATGAAGTAGCAATGAAAACAATTTTATGGTTGGGTCACAACATGAGGACCTGTATTTAAAGGGCCAGAAGGTTGAGAACCACTGCTCTGGACTCTCCTAAATGTTTCAGTGTAGTTCACAAATGGCCTGGCGACCTTGTCCACCTGTGCTAGCTAAACACAATCTCAGGTGAAGCACAGCACCTATCCAGATGTGGCTCATGGGGCTGAGCTCTGGCTTCTGAGCAGCTCAAAAGCCTTGTGACTCAGACACCTGGGAAACCATTGTGCCCACTCAGCCCTTCCCAGGAGGTTAACCCCAACCTGACACAGGATCCCCAGGGTCCCTGGAGTCAGGAACCCTGGGGCAGGGGTCTGGGCGGGGCTGCCAAAGCTGAGCTTCTTTATGAGGATTGCAGGGGGCTCCTCAGGATGGGTCCTGGCCGAGCCCTGCAGGGTCTTTCTCAGGGTCATGGTCATGGGGATGGGCCCAGGAACCTGGACTGAGACTGGTCTCTCTCTGCTGAGCGACTCCCATCAGACTGGCCCTTCTCTCTGTGGAGAATGTCTGCAGGGCTGGAATCCGGGAAGGGAACTCTCATCTTAGAAAGTTTGTCTCCACTGTGTGTGTCCTGCACTAAATGCACAAACTCAACCTGGGAGATGATGCAGAGGGGGATGGAGGAGAGTCCAGGGCTGTCAGTTCTGTGTGTTCACCCACCCAACACCCAGAGGTCAGAGAGCAATCACTCACCATATACATTGAGTAATCCAAATCCTATTTCTTTTATTGAGCCTGGAAGGTAGATTATTACGGTGTAGATTCCTGTATCCTTCTGGGTGACCTGCTTTAATTGCAAGGATCCATCATAGTTTATTTTCTCTCGACCGCTGTATGCATACCCTGTTTTATAAATTCTTATGTGTGTTGTGAGAGTTGCAATATGATGATAGTAGTTTGCCCCTTCCCCCCCGGTACCACATGAAGCCTATAGCATTGGGAGGATTATTGCGGATACATAGAATCACATCCTTCCCTTCGGCAGCATTGGTTGACACAATAGCAAGTTGGGCAGTGGTGGGCAGGCTCCAAAATTTAAGAGTGAAACTAGGAGGGAAGAGAGAAATTGATCAATCTTTGGATGTATATGTTGGGATGGAAAGATGAGGCCCTGGATTTGGAACAGGTCTCTTCATCTCTCAGCCTTGGTGTGCGTGTGTGTGTGTGTGTGTGTGTGTGTGTGTGTGTGTGTGGTCAAGGTCAACATCATGACAACCAATACTTCAGCACCTGTGAACCTGTTACTTTTTCTGTTTTGCAGTCTCTTTTCCAGGTGTCTGTTCAGCTCACCCACTCACTGCACTCAGACCCCTGCTGACACTTAGGGGTGTCCATGGGAGGAACCTTCATGGACCACTTCCCTAAAGACTCTCTGATAATCACTTTCTAACAGGTCTCTGCTCTGTTCTTTTTATAACACTTGTGGGTTCCTGACATCACATGTAGAGATTTTCTTATCTCTCTGCACCCACAGAACGTGAGCTCCATGGGGACAGGAGCTTGTCAGATCTTTCATCCCCAGTGCCTGCAACAGGCAGCATATACCTGTGGGTGAATGAACGTTCCCAGAGTCCTGCACCTCTTGTGGTGTATTTCCCCTGAGGCTGGTGGTAAGGACGGTGTTTAGCCCTCCTGGTTAAGTTTTCCTCTGGTGCCACCTGACATAAATTATTATTATTATGGTCACATTTCAAAATTAAATACTCAGTGATGAATAACTTAGGAATTAACAGAAATTGAAGTTTCCCTGCCCCACTCCACTTCCAGATCATAAGATTTCCCAGGTACCTGATACCCATCCCCTTACCCATCCTACTCTGCGCCCCTGTCCTCTACCCTCAGGTCCACATAGAAACCCTCGCTCAACTCTCAGAGCGCTGTTCTCCCCAGAACACCCCAGCAAGTCCCTGTCTTTCCTCCTTCAGTCCACCCCCTGATTGTTCCTCCTTAATGGCCAAAAGGAGCCCCTGCCAGGGGACAGGTCTTCTGCGGATTGGGGCTGAGAGTGACTCCATGGTGACTGCTGCCTGCACTGCCCCTCCCTCTGTGAGAAGAACTTAGATTCCAGGAAAGCCCAAAGTCACCGCAGTACTATCTCGTGGGATCTGCTGTCCCTCCTCATTGTGCACTGGGCCTCCTCCTGGTGCAAGATCACTTACCTGGTCACGTGGACCAGGGCAGAGTTTGTGCCAAGGACCCACCTCCTCCTCCCCTCATTTATGCCACCATTTCCCCCTCCTTCGAGCTTACCATCACTCAAAATTTTGGTTACCTTGGAGCTGCTGAGGTATTTGAACACACACACACAAACACACACACACACACACACACACACACACACTTACATGCTCTGTTTAGAAAAGCACCAACCTGGGGCATCCAGGTCATGGGCATTCCAAATGGCTCCCAGTCAGTTGCACAGTAGCCTCCCCCCAGCCCTCTCTCTTTCAAAATTGACTTTTCCCTTCAGAGCAGGAGTTCCGGGGCCACCTCAGGAACTCTTGTCACAGGGATGTCACCACCCCTGTGCATAGGATCACCTGTGAAACTTTTAAAGATTATGATGCCCACGTGACACCATAGATGATGCTTCAGCATCTGTCCAGCTAATGTGGATGTCCAACCAGAATGAGATCTGGTGATGTGGTGATGGGACACCCCTCCCCCTCTCCTTTGCACAGGGAGGGTCTCCACATCCTGTTAAAATGCAGATTCTGACTCTGCAGGTGTGCAGTGGACCAGAGACTCTGCATCTGACAAGCTGTCAGGGGAGGTGGATCTTAATGGCCTGTGGAGCACATTTGCAACAGAAAGGCTCATGGGGCCAGGTGTCCCCTGAGAGGATGACCCTCTCATCCCCGCATTGGCCTCTGTTGTGTCTTGGTCTTGGGTCTGTCAGCACCACACAGAGAGCCCCACAGGCCTCAAACTGGGGATTATTTCTGTTTGTGACACAGAAACCCAGCTGGGCACCGGGTCTGCCCTGAGTTCTCAAGTGCACTGGGAAGGTTGAATTTCCTCCCAGCAGGAAGGCCGCAGAGGTGACTGGGGGGCTGAGAAGGGGTCAAGCTGGGTGACGAATACAGAGGGGACCCTCCCTCTATATCAGGTTGTCACCAGCCTGGCCTTTGCTTCCAGGGACAGAGACCCAGGACCAGGAGTCTCAGAAGGCGCTGCAGTTCCTGGGAATAAAGGGGAAGGTGTCCTGCATGTCCTTGGAAGAGAGGACTGTGGTGGGAGCTCAGGTGGCTGTGGGTTCCCTGGTTGTCAGGGGTAGTTTCTGGGAGACCCTCCCTCTCTGTTGGCTGAGCCTGTCCTTGTGCTCCCTGACCTTGGGGCGGTGTCTGTTCCCTGCCTGGGGGAGTTTTCTTTCATTACCTCAACTTGTTCATGGGTGTTGCCATGCATGTGACGGGGAGTAACAAAGAGATCCCTGAGAAAGCATGTGCTCTTGTGCTTGTTACAGTAAGAAACTTCCCAATCTGTGAATATTTTTATGAGTTTATTTGAACCTAGCTAATGTCCTATGACTGGAAAAAGATCTCAAATCTTGAGCTTGGCAGTTGTCCAACTTATTTTATGCATTATAATAAAAAAAGAAGATGGAAATGTTGTGGGAAATCCATTAGGAAATGAAGAAATCTCTAGAATTGATAAATAGCAAAATGGAGCAACACAGTTTTGATTTTTGTTTTTGTTTTTTGTTTTTTTTTTTTGTTTTTTTTTTTTTACTTTTGGGTCAGGATAATTAACATTTACAGGTAACATAAGTAGTATGTTATCTCATATGCTGGTCCCAGAGTCTGTACCTTCAAATCATCTTGCAAAAAGACAACTACTCTGATGTGTCAATGGTATGGTATCCAAGATGCATAAGAACAGGGAACAGGGCTCACTTAACATAAAGTCTGACCTTTGCTAACGAAGCTGTAGGCCTGGGACATGACTCCCTGCCATCACCTGCCCTGTTCGGAATTTGTGATCAGACCATCCTGTGCAGTTATTTTTGGTCACTGAGCTCGTCAGGCCTGCCATGTGACCCTCTGTTCTTGTCAGGCTTATTTTACAACCCATTTTTGTTGTTGTTGCTGTTTTATTCACAGTCCCTAGAAATAGCAGGTGGGATACAGCAGTCATGAGGGCGGGGTCCAAAAGCATCTGTGGGAGCAAGGGATGGAAATCAGGCTCCTTCTCCAGCTCCTTAGGCAAAGCCAGGTTCATGGGTGAATTCCCTGTGTTGTCTGTGTGTTTAAATGTCGCCACCTGAAGAGCAGAAGGAGACCTGCAGCCAATGTCAGGTGCTGCAGCAGGGATGCTGACCAGAGAATGAGAGCTGACCCTGAAACCTGGGCAGAGGTGGGCTCTGGCCTTCAAACTGAAGGCCAGACAGTAGGGGTCCAGTGACTGTGGGATACAGGCCTCCTGACTCCATCCCAGGGCAGGGTGAGCCCAGTAACAGGAAAGGATCTGGGGCTGCTTCCATCTCAGCGGGACTGAGGGTCCAGAGTATTATGAGTCCAGTGTCATGAGAACTGTCCCTCTGGTGGATGTGCTGTTTCAGGAGGAACTCTCTGTCCCAAAGGTTTCAAGAACAGGTCCTGGTGATGTCTCTTCTGAGGCTTTTAGTAGAGTGTGCCAAACTCGAGTGCTGATCCCCCAAATGCCCTGTGCATCTCCATCATTGCATTGGGGTGTTGCATCCAAGTCACCTGTGTCCCTGTCCATCCTCTGCTGTAGTCCTCTCCACAGGGCCCAGGATCTGAAGCAGCTCCACTTGGCGTGTCAACCACAGGTGCTGTGGGTCCCTCTGTTAGGGGAGGGGAGGTCCCTGTGTGACCCTCATTCCTCTGAGATGGAAGCAACCCCACATCCTGGGTTCTCCTGTCCCATCCTGCTGAGAAAGTTCACCTTGCTCCCAAGGACATCATGGGCGGGTGAGATGTTCAGGGACTACAAGCAGGTGTCCCACAGACCAGGTGCCTTCGGTTTGCGAGTCATTCCTAGATTCCTATGAGGTCAGTGTGAGCTCTCTTTTCCCATGGTAGTACCTCTACCTGGGGTGAAAGATCCAGAGTGTCTGCCAGGTAAGGGCTCTGTGAGAAGACAAAGAACAGAGGCTGCTGTCCAGTACCAGGAATATGAGACATCATTCACAATGTGGAAATGGGGAGGGTTGTGATTTTCTGGGAATGGAGGTCGGTCTGACTCTTCACTGTTAGTTGGTCTTATCTCCCGCCTCCCTGATCGTGTGAGGGGGAAAAACCCATCCCTTGGTCATACCCGGACACTGGTGGCCTCCTCCCATGCTGACACCAATGACTTTGTGCCTATAATGAACATAGATTGACCACTAGTGTCACACAGGGTGACAGGCTTCCATTGGGTGGTTTCCCTCATCCATTTAATGAGTGTTTACTGAGCATCTGTGATGTGTCAAACCCTGGATGGGCCCCGGGACCTGAGAAAACAGGACATAGGTGGGATCTGTGCTCATGGAGTTTACCTTGTAACAAAGACAGGCTCTCAGAGAAATCACACCACTAAGGAGATAATTATAATCCAGAGAAGGACCCGGAAATAAGAGTTGTATGTACTTGAGTCTCAGCTTCTCTGGGGATTCCAGAGAACACTTCTGATAAAGTGACCTCTTGGCTGAGACCTGAAGCATGAGTGGCCATTCACACTTTGGACAGAGGGTTGTGGGGAAGAGCTGCCTGAACAGGACTGGACTTTGGCGGGTAGATGCCTGGCTGGATGGAGGAGCTTCCAAAGTCCAGTGTGGGAACTGTGAATAGTGAGAAGGAATGTGGACTGAGTAATGCTGGTGAGGTTGGACCCTGCTGAGCTGTGGGTGCTGCTGAGGTGGGGTCAGCAGACACCTGAGGAGGCTGCAGGCTGTGGAGTAGCTCACCCCCATTTGATTGATAAGCTGAAAAATGTGTAAGAAAAAAAGTCACGTTACATTTTTGAAATTTCTATTCAACTTATACTTTAAGCAATATTTAATATGTGTACAGTAAAATTTTAACATATTTATTGAGTTTTAGTTGGCATGAAATAACCTTACCATATAGAAAGTATACAATTTATTAAGCTTTGCCAGATGCATGCACCAGAGAAGTTGTTACAATGAAGAAAATGAACATGTTCTTCACTCTTAAAGCCTCCTCGGGCCCTATTATAATCTCCTCACTCTGTCCCTCTCCCACTCCCTCCAATTCTTATCTGCTTTCAGTCATTATACATGAGTTTCAATTTTCTGCAGTTTTCATAATTTGAACCATTTAATGTGCAATTTTGGGCGAATGTTGGCTTCTAGAATCAACACCATTATCTTGAAATAGTTCTTTCCTTATTAATCCCTCAGGTCTATTCCATTGTAGGATGCACCAAACTTGTTTAGCCATCCTCCCATTCATGGACATTTGTGTTGATTCCCATTTTGGACTCTTACAAATAAACCAGGCATTAATATTTGTGCAGCAAGGTCTTTAGCACACGGAATTAAGTGATAGTAAAACCAATGAAGGGCCAGAAATATGGAAGTCAGGGAGTTGACACAGGAAGTCTGGTTTCAAAATCCCACTGCCTCAGCCCAACCCAGAGGGAAAGAAACACCTGCATCTTCACATAAAGCTCTGTCTGAAGAGCACACCCATCAGGAGAAGGAATCACAACCCCTTCTCCCTTCCAGAGTCCAAACTACACACAAGTGCATGTCAGAGGCTGACATTAATTCACACCTGGATTCCCAGTCATTAAAAGTGGAAAGGGTGGTATTTAACCTTTCAGCCCCTCTGGTATAGGAGGAAATATAGAAAGGGCTGGAGCATAGATGTCAAGTGCCAATACACAATACATGGCATGGTTGAGTCCACTTGCAGGCTCTGTGACTCTGGGCAAGTGATCTCACCTCAAAAAGCCTCAGTTTCCTCATGTGATTTCATAGAAAGATATTTCCTGGGTCTTAGTATAGAGCAGTTTGAATTCTTGAAATTTTCTGAGTTATAAGGGCAATAAGAATGTCTTTTGTCCCAATGAAGCAACCCCTGACAGGCCTCTGGATGGTTGCAGGGTGAGGACAGGTTGCCATAAAGGCCAAATCTTGTTTAGAAGCCTGGAATTTTCAGCTGCCTACTTAAGAAACATTTAAACCTATAGACAATTTTTATGAGTTTGAGTAATACTGACAACAATTGCCAGGATGCAAAATCTTAACGAAAAGCAACAGTTTTGCACCATATGTTATACATTACAATCAAAGCAGGATGCATAAGGGGTTAAATAAAATCCATTGATGATAGGTTAGGAAGGTGGAAGAAAGCAAAACAGGGAACTCTCTGAGATTGGATTAAAAGTAAAACAAATAGACACATACATCTTTTGCATTGGTTGATAGAGGATATTTAGCAGCTAACAATTAACATGTTGACAATAGCAATGAGGGGTTCTGTGGCTTCACTGCTGCTGAAGTGAGTGTCTGGAAAAAAAGAAAAAAAATTCCTGATATTCAAAAAGTAAGGTATCATGAATGCAAAAAGACAATAGTCATGTTCTGTTAATATAAAGATTCAGCTTTGTTAGGACAAAATACCTAAGACATAGTTACCCACCATGATTCAATTTTAGTTAGAAAGTTGTCATTTCAAGCCATCCATTGTGGTTACTTTAAGTCTCTGATTTTCAAATCATACTATGAAAGCCTCCTCTGTGCTTGTCAGCTTTTGTCCGTGGCCCCATTTTCATCCACACCTCCCCCTTTGGGTCATAAATCAAACGGAATGATTCACTGACGACCAACCTCTTGGTTGGAAAATGTGGTCCCATGGTGCTAGAAAGTCTCATCATTTGGAAGTCTTAGTTTATCTAGCTGAACTATGGACCATGGGGATAGGGCAAGACTATAACCTTGGATGGAAGTCAAGGTCAAATTTTCTCAAAAGTGAAAAACAGGTAAATGGGAGCCAGTCAGGTTCCACGGGTCTTCATTAAGAGAAAAACTTTGTCCCTGACCAGTGTCGCTAAGTTATTAGAGTATCAGCTTGCAGTTCCTGATCAAGGTCATGTGTCTGGGTTGTAGTTTATTTACCTGGTCCCAATCATGATGCATGCAGGAGACAGCCAGTTGTGTCCCTCTCACGTCGATGTTCCTCTTCCTCTCTCTATTTCTCTCTCCCTCCCTCCCTCCTCTCTCCCTTCTACTCTTTCTAAAAATCAGTGGAAACAATATCCTTGGGTTAGGATTTAAATAAACAAAAAATGATAAAAAGAAAGAAAAACATTTTGGGTCATTCCTAACCTATAAGCTATCGTGATCCAAATTTTGCTGTCTGTCTCATTTCTCTGTATTTTTCATCAACTATCACATTTGCTTATAATCTGAGGGCACACTATACACCTCTTCAGTTTTCACAGTCTGACCATGAGATGGGTTCTCATTTACAATGGTCCACTTATTTCCCATTGGAAACACTCAAGGGTCATTCATTATTAATCTGATTCCTTCTGGTTGTGCAATTGGAACTGTAATCATATTTGGGGACAAGGCTGTAAGAACCCAATGGTGTATATTACAATTACCATCTAAAAATTTCATACACCAGGAAGACAGTAAGAGTTTCATAAGTAAATTTCCTGTGCCTCAGCTGCAGTTATAGAGGACCATGTTTTTATACATACTTCAGCTTCATTTGAATTAATATGGTTAGTAGTCTTTTGTGGGTTAGGGTATAAGCATTTGCCCAGAATTAGGTTCTGGCATTTCTACATAAAATTTATCAATATTCCTTTTCCACCAACCTCTACAGTTTCCCTTGTTTTCAGTTTGCCTCTTTTTACTCATTCAGAAATAATTAACTTGTTAGGTAAAACTACTTACTTTTAACTTCTCTTAAAAATACCCCGCCCATCTGGCGTGGCTCAGTGGTTGAGCATCAACCTATGAACCAAGAGGACATAGTTTGATTCCCAGTCAGGGCACTTGCCTGGGTTGTGGGCTCGACCAGCAGTGTGGGTTGTGCAGGGGGTAGCCAATCAATGATTCTCTCTCATCATTGACATTTCTATCTCTCTATCCCTTTCCCTTCCTCTCTGAAATCAATAAAATTATTTTTAAAGAACACTCCCAGATGCCTTCCCTCCTTTTGCAATAGCATTCCTTCTACATTTCAAAATGTTATCAGAAATAAAACCAGGCCCTCTGCGAATTTGCCTAAGACCAGCTGATAGTGTGCAGGTACTTGACTTCATGCAGAAAAGATTGCAGAATATGAGTCCAGGTGATTTTGAGACTATGTTTATTAAAGCTGGGGGCAGTGACACAAGGAAGGGCATGGGGTATAAGAAGCATTAAGCGAAAGACATGGTGTGGCTGCTTCGGCTCTCTAGAAACTTTATGAGACAGAAGTGAGCCTATGCAAGGCTGCAGTCAGCTCACTGGAGAGTCAGAGGCAAGGAGACTTGGGGACAAGTTCATGGGGTTAGCCCAAGATGAGCTACTGCTGCCTATTATTCCCCTGGTTGCATGTCTCCTGGGTATCACTTAGGGTTTAGGTGAAATAAAATTCACTGGAAAAGGAAATTTGAGTGGGTGTGCCCCAAGGGAGGCACATGCTGGCTTCTTTGTCCTGAGGGGTTCTATTTCTTTTCAAACGTGGGGACTTAGAGGAGGTCTCAAGGAAGATCTCAGTAGAATATTTATCAGCATTTCCAGGTTTACCCTTTCAGATCCTGGTCTCCACTGCTTGGTCAACAGCAGGACAGGAGGCCTAACTCACACAACCAATGGTATGCCAGGGAAGAAAAGGCCACCCTGAAGGCAAGGTCTAGGATCAGTTTTGCCTGTTGCTAGGTACCCGAGGCTTTCTGCCCTGGTGACCTCCTGCATCTGGCTGTAAATTCCTAGGCCAGTTTATTCAGCTATTTGTGTCAGTTTCCCCATTCAATTTGCCAAGGTATATTCCTAACTTCTTACTATAATTTGACTACATTTCTTCTGAATGACTTTCAAATATTTCTGACAGACTAGTGATGTGTCAAATGAATCAGTCACTAATATTCTGAAAATGGAAGGCTTCCAGTAAATATAGTTCTTATTTGTTTTTTTAAAGGTTCTTTATTATACAGGACAAAATTGTTCCAGTTGAGCTAGGTTTGGCAAAAATAGAGGGTTGTTCCACAGAATAGAGTCATCCATGGGTTTAACAGCCACTTACACCTAAGGGGGAAAATGGAAGGATCAGGGAAACACTCCAGCTTACTTAACCCCCTCACATATGCCCTGGACCTAAAGTTCTGGAACCCTGGTCCTGTTCTCACCTCAGGGAGTCATGGGCTAGGGGAGGTATGTGAACTCCCTCAGAAGAATGAGTACAAAAAGATTGGAGAAAAAAGGAACAAAGCAATTGCATCTTTAAAAATCCATCCCTTTTCTCAACAGACACACATCAGGCCAGAAAAGAACGGACAGAAACTTACAAAGTGATGCAAAACAAGGGACTGAATCCAAGAATACTCTATCCAACGAGGCTATCATTCAAAATATAAGGAGAAGTAAGAAGCTTCACAGACAAAAAAAATGGCTAAGGGAGATTATCACCACCAAGCCAGCAATGCCAGAAATGCTAAAGGGACTGATGTAAAAAGAAGAAATAAAAAGCTAAGAAAGAACACAGGCACAAAAAATAAAAATGGCTACAAACAAGTACTTTTCAATAATAAATTTAAATGTAAATGCACTAAATACTCTAATTAAAGACATCGAGTGGCTGAATGGATAAAAACATGACACATACATTTGCTATCTACAAGAGACCCACCTCAGAAGAAGGGACTCACACAGACTGAAAGTGAAGGGATGAAAAAATATCTTTCAGGCAAATGGAAATAAAAAAAAAAAATCTGGGGTAGCAATACTTATATCTGACAGAAAAGACCTCAAAGAAAGTGAAGGCCATAACAAGAGATAAGGAAGGCCACTTCATAGTATTAAAGGGATCGATACAACAAGAGGATATAACCATTATAAACATATATGCACCCAATGGAGGAGCACCCAAATGCATAAAAAAAAAAAAAAACTCCTGGAAGATATCAAGGGAGAGATAGACAACAATACAGTCATAGTAGGGGACTTTAATACAACACTGACATCACTGGATAAATCCTCTAGACAAAAAATCAGCAAAGAAACAGCAATCCTAAATGACTCACTAGATCATATGGACTTAATGGACATCTTCAGAACATTTCACCCGAAAGCTGCAGAATATACGTTCTTCTCAAATGCACATGGGACATTTTCAAGAATAGACCACATATTGGGTCACAAGCAAAGTCTCCACAAATTCAAGAAGATTGAAATCATACCAAGCTTCTTCTCAGACCACAATGGCATAATATTAGAAATAAACTACAGGAGAAACCAAGATGGCGGCAGAGGTAAACACCGGAAATTGCTGCCTCGCAAAACCACTTCAAAAATACAAATATAAGACAAAACAGACATCATCCAGTACCACAGGAAGGCTGTCTGAGTGGAAATGCTACAACTAGAAGGAAAGAGAAAAGCACTGAGACTCAGAGGACGTGCGGAAGTAAAGTGCAGAGCTACGGAGGCCCACGCAGCAAGGGCTGGCAACTGAGGACGTGGTTGTCTTTTTCAATCGGGAGGGAGTCTCAAGCTCCCGACTGCTCTGAACTCCAGTTCTTGGTGAGTCTCTGAGGACACAGACTCATAAGGCGAGAAACTGGACTGTCTGGCATCGGGCAGAACTCAAGGGCAGCTTTCTCTCAGAGGTGCTTGCAGCGATTACTGGGACACTGAGATGCTGGGCCTCTTAGGGGAGGACTGGGGAGGAGCCATAGCTAGTTGCTCTGCCCTCTTGATCCCCTGAGACCCCGCCCCACCCAAGCTGTGCACAGAGGCTTTTGCATATGAAAGGCCTGGCCCTTTGCAACCTGAAAATTACCTAACAAAGTGCACCTGAATCAGAGAGACCCAGAACTTCCAAAAGATGGTCCAAGGCCCCACAGCAGCATGCAATGCTTCACAGCTGGGCCTCATCTGGGCACTTCCAAACCCAAACAAAGAAGAGGAATCTCTCCATAGCTCCTGCCGGGTAGCCTCAGGCAGAGGCTAAATTAGCACCTCCTTAGAGATCCAAGAGCCAGTGTACCCTTGGTCAGAGTGGGACCATCCAGATTACAACTCCTCAGATCCATAAGGGACACACTCAGGGGGCAGACTCATCATGCACCAAAGCCCCACTGAAGCAAATCTTGCCCGAGAAGAGTGTCTCCAGCTTAGAAGTTCTCCCAATGAAGACACAGCTGATTCTCACAGCCAATTGGCCTGGAGGTCAATTCCTCCCAGTCATACCTACAACAATCAAGACTTAACTACAACAAGGCTGTGCACAAAGCCCACAAAGGGGTGCACCAAGAGTGTCCACCTCAGGTAATTGTGCAGGCTGAGCCACTGGGTTCTATAGGACACCTAACACAGAAAGCCACTCTATCAACACAGGGAACCATAAAAAATGCAGAGACAAAGAAACAAGTCGCAAATGACAGAAATGTAGGACAGCAAACTACTGGATAAGGAGGTCAAAACCACACTTTTAAGGTTTTTCAAGAATTTAGTGAGGCCCTCAAGAAATCTAGTGAGACCCTCGAGGTTTTGAAAAAGAACCAACTAGAAATTAGGCATACACTGACTGAAATAAAGGATATTATGCTGAGTTCCAACAGCAGACTAGAGGATGGCAAGAATCAAGTCAAAGATTTGAAATACGAAGAAACAAAAATCACCCAACTGGAAAAACAAGAAGAAAAATCAATCCAAAAATATGAAGATAGTGTAAGGAGCCTCTGGGACAACTTCAAGCATACAACATCCGAATTATGGGGTGCCAGAAGAAGAGAGGGAGCAAGATATTGAAAACCTATTTGAAGAAATAATGACAGAAAACTTCCCCTACCTGGTGAAAGAAATAGACTTACAAGTCCAGGAAGCGCAGAGAACCCCAAACAAAAGGAATCCAAAGAGTACCACACCAAGACACATCATAATTAAAATGCCAAGAGCAAAAGACAAAGAGAGAATCTTAAAAGCAGCAAGAGAAAGACAGCCAGTTACCTACAAGGGAGTACCCATATACTGTCAGCTGATTTCTCAACAGAAACTATGCAGGCCAGAAGGGAGTGGCAAGAAATATTCAAAGTGATGAATAGCAAGAACCTACAACCTAGATTACTTTACCCAGCAAAGCTATCATTCAGAATTGAAGGTCATATAAAGAGCTTCACAGCTAAGAAAAAGCTAAAGGAGTTCATCACCACCAAACCAGTATTATATGAAATGCTGAAAGGTATCCTTTAAGAAGAGGAAGAAGAAGAAAAAAGGTAATGATATAAATTATGAACAACAAATACACATCTTTCAACAAGTGAATCTAAAAATCAAGTGAATAAATAATCTGATGAACAGAATAAACCGGTGAATATAATAGAATCAGGGGCATAGAAAGGGAGTGGACTGACTATTCTCAGTGGGGGAAGGAGTGTGGGGGATGTGGGAAGAGACTGGACAAAAATTGTACATGTATGGATGAGAAAAGTGGGTGGCAGGGGTAAGGGCAGAGGGTGGGGTGGGAACTGGTTGGAGGGCAGCTATGGGGAGAAAAAGAGGAACAACTGTAATAATCTGAACAATAAAATTATTTTTAAAAAAAGAAATAAACTACAATAAAAACAATACAAAACACTCAAACACTTGGAGCTGAGTAGCATGTTATTAAATATTGATTTGGTTACCAATGATATCAAAGAAGAAATTAAAAACATCCTGGAAACTAATGACAATGAAAACACAACAATCCAAAAACTACGGGACCCAATGAAAGCAGTCCTAATAGGGAAGTTTATAGCTCTACAGGCCTACCTCAAAAGCAAGAAAAAAATGGTAGTAAATCATCTAAATCTACAACTCAAAGAATTAGAAAGAGAACAACAAAAAAACCCAGAGTGAGCAGAAGGAAGAGGATAATAAAGATCAGAGCAGAAATAAATGACATAGAGACCAAAAAAACAATACATAAAATCAATGAAACCAAGAGCTGGTTCTTTGAAAGGATAAACAAGATTGATGAACCTCTAGCCAGGCTCACCAAGAAACAAAGAGAGAGGACCCAAATAAACAAAATCAGAAATGACAGAGGTGAAATAACAACAGACCCCACAGAAACACAAAGGATTGTAAAAAATACTATGAGCAACTCTACTCCAACAAACTAGACAACCTGGAGGAAATGGACATATTCCTAGAAAAATACAACCTTCCAAAACTCAATCAGGAAGAATCTACAAATCTCAATAGGCCAAAAACTATGGAAGAAATTGAAGAGTTATCAAAAAGCTCCCAGCAAACAAAAGCCCAGGGCCAGATGGCTTCACAGGGGAGTTTTACCAAACATTCAAGGAAGAACTAAAACCTATCCTCCTCAGACTTTTCAAAAAAATTCAAGAGGAAGGAACACTTCCAAGCTCATTCTATGAAGCCAGCATCACCCTAATACCAAAACCAGGTAAAGACAACACAATGAAAGATAATTACAGGTCAATATCCCTCATGAACATAGATGCCAAAATCCACAACAAAATCTTAGCAAATCAGATCCAGCAGTACATCAGAAAGATCATACACCATGACCAAGTAGGATTTATTCCAGGGATGCAAGGATGGTACAATATCCACAAATCAATAAACGTGATACATCACATAAACAAATTGAGAGATAAAAACCAAATAGTCATATCAATTGATGCAGAAAAAGCATTTGACAGAATCCAACACCCATTTTTGATATAAACTCTCAGCAAGGTGGAATAGAAGGATCATACATCAACATAATCAAAGCCATATATGACAAACCTACAGCCAACATCATACTCAGTGGACAAAAACTACACCATTTCCACTAAGAACAGGAACAAGACAGGGATGCCCACTCTCACCACTCCTGTTAGACATAGTACTGGAATTATTAGCCATTGCAATTAGACAAGGAGAGGAAATAAAAGGCATCCAAACTGGAAAAGAAGAAGTAAAACTGTCCTTATTCACAGAGGACATGATATTGTACATAAAAAATCCTAAAGATTCCATCAAAAAATTATTAGACTTCATAAATGAATTTGGCAATGTAGCAGGATACAAAATGAATGCCAAAAAATCTATGGCATTTCTATACACCAATAGTGAACTTACAGAAAAAGAGACTAAAAAAGCATTCCCATTACCATCACACCAAAAAAATTAAGATACCTAGGAATAAACTTAACTAAAGAGGCAAAAGATCTCTACTCAGAAAACTACAGTACGTTGAAAAAAGAGGTTGAGGAAGACATAAACAGATGGAAGAACATACCATGTTTATGGATTGGTAGAATCAACATCATTAAAATGTCCATACTACCTAAAGCAATCTATAAATTCAATGCACTTCCCATTAAAATACCAAGGGCATATTTCACAGACCTAGAACAAAGGATCCAAAAATGAATCTGGAATAAAAAAAAAACAAACAAAAAAACAAATAGCTGCAGCGATCCTGAGAAAGAACAAAGTAGGTGGGATCTCAATACCAGATATCAAGCTGTATTACAAAGCCACTGTTCTCAAAACTGCTTGGTATTGGCACAAGAAAAGACATATAGATCAATGGAATAGAATAGAGAGCCCAGAAATTGACCCAAACCAATATGCTCAATTAATATTTGACATAGGAGACAAGAACATACAATGACGTCAAGACAGTCTCTTTAATAAATTGTGTTGGTAAAATTGGACAGTTACATGCAAAAAAAATGAAACTAGACCAGCAACTTACACCATACACAAAAATAACATCAAAATGGATAAAGAACTTAAATGTAAGACCGGAAACCATAAAAAAACTAGAGGAATCCAAAGGTAATAAAATCTCAGACATATGCCAAAACAATTCCTTCACTGATACTGCTCCTGGGGCATTGGAATCTAAAGAGAAAATAAACAAGTGGGAATACATCAAAATAAAAAGCTTCTGTACAGCAAAAGAAACCATCAAGAAAACAACAAGAAATCCCAATTATTAGAGAACATATTTGCCAATATTATCACTGATAAGGGTTTAAACTCCAACATTTATAGGGAACTCATACAAATTACCAAAAGGAAGATAAACAATATAATGAAAAAATGGGCAAAGGACCTAAATACACACTTTTCAAAAGAGGACATTCAGAAAGCCAAGAGACATATGAAAACATGCGCAAAGTCACTAATCATCCAAGAGATGCAAATCAAAACAACAATGAAGTACCATCTCACACCTGTCAGAATGGCTATCATCAACACATCAACAAATCACAAGTGCTGGAGAGGAAGCAGAGAAAAGGCAACACTTGTGCACTGCTGGTGGGAATGCAGACTGGTGCCGCCACTATGGAAGACAGTATGGAGTTTCCTCAAAAAGTTAAAAATGGAACTCCCATTTTACCCAGTGATCCCACTTCTAGGAATATATCCCAAGAAACCAGAAACACCAATCAGTAACGATATATGCACCCATATGTTCATAGCAGCACAATTTACCATAGCGAAGTTCTGGAAACAGCCTAAGTGCCCATCAGCAGATGAATGGATTAGAAAACTGTGGTACATCTACACAATGGAATACTACACTGCTGTAAAAAAGAAGGAATTCTTACCATTTTCAACAGCATGGAATGAACTGGAGAGCATTATTCTAAGTGAAATAAGCCAGTCAATGAAAGAAAAATACCACATGATCTCACTCATTAATGGATAATAAAGACCATTATAAACTGATGAACAAAAATAGATACAGAGGCAAAGCAACATCGAACAGACAATCAAACTACAGCGGGAAGGCTGGGGAGGGTTGGGGGGCAGAAGAAGGGGGGGTAAGAGATCAACTGCTGCCTCTGGGCAATGCTTTGAGATCCAGGTGCACATGTCTCTATTGGGTCAAAACTGGCCCCCAATTTTGTCTTTAACTCCAAGCCTACCCTTCATTCCCCACCTCACCCCAGTTCCATGCAACCTCTTTTCTAGGCTGACTACCCTACACTACAACTCACTTCCTGATACAAATCCCGAACTCCCAGGAATCATCTTCTATGTTCATAGTGTCTATATTCTACAATTCCTCATTTCTCTTCAGACTCCTAGTCACCAACTGGATGCTCATCTCCTTCTCCCTCTTGCCCCTGTCACATGTCCTCTACCAGCCTGGTGCTCCCTCTTGCCCCATTATCAGGGCATTATACGGAGTCTTCAACTACCTTGTCATTTCCCTTACCCTGTGTCTCACCCTTCATGCCCATCCAAGTCTAGGGGAATGGGACGCCCCAATCCTTCGATGCACCAGGCCCAGTGCTTTCTCCTTCAATAGCTAAGTTGGCCTCTCACTCATAATTCTAACCTCCATTCTGAGTCAGCCAAAAGCCCTGTTCTATGACACCCTAGGTCCCGTTGAATCCACATAATGCGTAACATCCAAACCTTCCCAGGCTTTATTATTTCTCATCCTGATTCTGAGAAGACACCACCCCTCCATGTCCACCCTCATACCCACCTTTTCTTATCCACAATCCTTCTCTGGCTAGGTCTTCAAGGATTTCAGCTAAATGCCACAGAGGCCACAAGGAGCAGAAAAGGAAATAGAACCAGAAGAGACATTTATTTCTGATTTCCCAGGTTCTGGTTATGAACACTCTAAGAACAGGCAGATGGAGTTTGTAAAAACAACAAAGAATGTGGACAGTGATGTCTGGCCTGAGCTCCAGGTCACAGAGTGCCCACAATAAGGTCGTTGACTGCAGGCCTGCGCGTGACTGACATGACAAAGATCCTGCATATTTACTGGAGTTCTTGAGTTTTATGACATAATATTTTTTAAAAAAATCTGTGACCTTTCCCATGAAAATGCAGTTAAAATGCATGTGGAATGAGAATATTCAGATTGTGGGACAAAGGCCACGCCAAGGCAACCTGGGGACACAGAATGATCTGGGCAGTCAGGTCATCTGTTTTGGAGGGTAAGTCAGAAGTGAGGGAGGCAAGTTAGAAACATTTATTTGGAGGATTATAGCCAGATAAGGAAATACTGGAAAATTTGAAAATAAGGTAAGATGAGAAAGATGACAGGATCAGCTAATTACAGGTAGGTGATGTCAAAAGAAAGCATGCATTGGGCAAATTGAAAGAGGCAAGAAACACTTTATTGAAGATTGACCATTCAATAGGACAGTGAGACTGAGCTCAACACCTTCAAAATAAAAGGCTGGGGAGATTTTAAGAATGGCAGCAGGAATAATAGGCATCTGTGTTTGCTAGTTGACTTTACACAAAAGAAAAATAAAACTTCTCATGAAATCCTGACAGGAGGTCCTTTCACCTCTTGGCTGTAAATGTCCTCACCTAAGTTAGGCTGCTACCCTCCCTCAGAGACTTGGACACAGGGACACCACGAGGATTAAATTTCAAAAGGGTGGGCCCAGGCTCTTGAGAAAAATATTCTATGGGACATAACACAGGCAAGAAGTTTTTAAGGAGTTTTATGTATATTTCAAAAGGGCAAAGAAAAAATCTGCAATTGCAAATTGCGATTACATTTCTGAAGAAAATGCTCTAAAAAAATGGAGGTCAGAGGCCTGCAGTCAGGAAGAACTCATCTAAACATAAGTGACTCTGAGGCAACATGAAGGCACCCCTGGTCATAACAACAAAACGGCTTTCTGCACAGTGGAGGGAAACACCATTAAATATCTTTCAGACAAGATGAAGTTTGCATCTTCATCAGTTCCTGCAATTTATAAGCAGGTGAAAAATAGCTGAGAGTCCCTGAATAGAGCCAGGATCTATCTCCCAGAAGGCTGTGCAATTGGAGTTTTCCATGGAGACATTACATTTCCCTCTATAGTCATCTTCCCTTTGATCAAACGAAATCACCAAGCAAGAAGAGTATTTTTGGTCCTACATCATGGCTGGTGTCACTCAATTTGGCTAATTAGTGACCTAAGCTCAGAGGAATGAGATTCACACATAGATTTCTCTGATGCAGGAGTCTCTATGAAGCCTAAGATGGGAGTTTTAACAGCCTCTTGAGGCTAGGAAGACTCACCTTCACACTTCACCTGAAATCTCTCTAGCTTTGGGAGATGCCCTCTTCCCCAAGAGATTCCAAAATACCCCTCAGGAGAAACTTAGCTCCATAAAAAGTGAAGTCATTTCTAATTCTCAGGATATCAGTGTGAACTAGGACATTTGAGCCAAAGCTTTGGTTGTATTACCAGCATTTCCAATTATATTCTATTAACAAGGAAGACATGGAATGTTGGCTTTCCTACTGAACTTAAGGAAATTGATCCACTGCCACAAAAATAAAAAGTATTTAAGAGGGCTTTAGAAATATTTCGGGAGAAGTAAAACAGGAAGAAAAAGATCAGTGTTGATACCCACATGGGAGTCCTCCTGTATATTTTTGCTGTCCAAAACAGTGTCCAGGTACCCTCCACAGGAACCATTGGAGAAGAGACAGAGCTTGGACTCCTGGAAGCTTAACACATGCTCCCACTGGTCATCACATGACCACTGCCTTTGCTAGGAGGGACTCAGTGTTTCGTTCACTGTGGAGATGGTGCAAATGGGACCAACCAGAGGTGGGATCTGGTGTGGAATGTTAGGTTCAGTCAACTATAACCTCAATGCTAGTTCTCATTTTTAGGCATTTATTGACTCAGTTCAAGTCTTCTAAGGACTTTCCACCTTCACAGCAAATTTATTTCAAGGGTGAAAAAAATTTATTCAGGGTTTAATAACATAGAGGAGGAAAGCAGGGTCACTAATATTTTACATTGAGCTCAACCGCTTCACTTTAAGCAGAACTGATGGTGTTGGACACTTCACACTGGTAGTTCCCAATATCCTCCCTCCTGACAGGGTCTATGGTGAGGCTTCTGAAGCTCCAGGACAGCTTCATGCTCTTACAGACTCATGTTATTGAAGAACCACTAGGTGATGATCACAGTTGAGTAGCAGGTCAGGACCACAGAATTCTCATGCTCTGTGATTGTGGTGTTGCTCTGTAGGAGTGTGGGCACTCTTGTGGGCTCTGCGAAAAGACCAAGGACTGATTCAGAGTGGGCTTGCGACTTGGGGTCCTGCTACATTCTGAGACATCTCAGCCACTCATAGTCCCCAGTGAGCTCTGTAAAGGTCACCAGAGGATGGTCCTGACCTCTGCAGAAGGACAATTGTTTGTTCAGTTGACAAAGTGTAAGGAGAGGGCTGCACTTCTTCTCTGACCCCACATAAACCAAGGGTGACTCCTGACCTGTTCCCCAGATATCTCTGTAATATCAGAATAGGGAATACCTTCCCAGCTGATGTTTCTTATAACCTCATCATCAGGTAGTATTTTTCTCTCATGAGCTTTTATTAATTGTTTCTGTCATTAACTTCAAAAAAGATCAGGTCCCACTCTTTATGTAAAATTCCATGTATGTTGTGGAAGGCAGGCTACCACTTCTGTCAATCTCTGGGGCCAAGGGAACTTTATAGAAAGTGAAAAGACATTTACCTCTTTTTAAATAATTCATTAGGCAATAAAGATGGCCCAACCCAGTCTTCATGATCTTGGAACTGGAGAAGTTCCAGCTAAATGACTTTTCAGTCTAAAAGGACTTTATTTCCTGGCCTTCAGATTGAATATCATGGTAAAATAAGTCTCTAGAGAGAAGTGGTTATAGTTTTAACAAAAGACCGTAGCTGTAGGAATAGAAGGAAACTATTCAATATGATAAAGGCTGCACATGAAAGCCCACAGCTAACCCAACATTCCATGGAGAAACTTAAAAAATGTTACTAACATCATGAACAAGAGAAGGATGCTGTTTTTCTTTTTTAAAAAATATATTTTATTGATTTTTTTACAAAGAGGAAGGGAGACCGATAGAGTGTTAGAAACATCGATGAGAGAGAAACATCGATCAGCTGCCTCCTGCACACCCCCTACTGGGGATGTGCCCTCAGCCCAGGTACATGCCCTTTACCTGAACTGAACCTGGGACCTTTCAGTCCACAGGTCAACACTCTATCCACTGAGCCAAACCTGTTCGGGTTAGGATGATGTTTTTCCTGCATATTCACTCTAGTAGTGGAAGAAGTAGCTGAAAAATCAGGCAAGGTGATAAAATAAGAGATATCCAAATTGGAAAGGAAGAAGAAAATTTATCTTTTAAAAAAGACAACATAATCAGATATAGAAAACACTAAAAATTTCACCGCACATACACACACACACACACACCAAAAAAAAATTTTAAGACCTGATAAAAAAGGCAAATTTGTTGGAGACAAAATCACCACTCAGCATCATTTCCATTTTTTTCCAACAAAAATGAACAATGCAAAAATAAAGTTAAGAGAAAAGTTCCATTAAAAATAGCATCAGAAAGACTAGAATATTTAGAATTAAGTTAATTAATAAGATGAATATATATTCCCTGAAAACTACCAAATGTCTCTGAAAGAATGTAAAGAAGAAACAAAAAACTGGAAAAACATCCATGTTCATGGGTTGGAAGTGACCCAAATATCTTCCTATTTGATACGATCTTTATCTAATTCTCTATGACTTTTTTCAGAAATAGGAAAATCCACTTTAAAATTCATAACTAATATCAATGGACCCACAAATTGTTTTGATAATCTTAGAAAAAAGAACAAAATTGGACGTCTTACACTTACTAATTTAAAAATTTTACTGCAAAGATGAAGTAACCAAAATATGGTGACACTAGCATAAAGACTTCTATTTGTCAAAAGACACAATGAAATGGTTTTGACAAAGGAGCAAAGACTGTTCAATGGAAAAAGGACAGTCTTTTCATAAAAATGGTGTTGAACAGCAGCATCCACATGCAAACAAATGGAGTAGACCATCGCTTATACCATAAACAACAATTAAGTCAAAATGGGATTGAATCCTAAATGTGAAACCTAAAACTATAAAATTCATTGAAGAAATTTTAGAGGTGCCCTAACCGGTTTCACTCAGTGGATATAGCGTCAGCCTGCAGACTGAAGGGTCCCAGGTTCGATTGTGGTCAGGGGCATGTACCTTGGTTGCAGGCATATCCCCAGTAGGGCGTGTGCAGGAGGCAGCTGATCGATGTTTCTTTTTCATCGATGTTTCCAACTCTCCATCCCTCTCCCTTCCTCTCTGTGAAAAATTAATAAAATATATTTTAAAAAATTATAGAGGGAAGCATCGTGACAATGAATTTGAAATGATTTCTTGATTATGACACTAAGAACACAGGTAAAAAAAAAGAAAAATAGGTAAATTAGATATTATCAAAATGAAAAACTTCTGTTCATCAAAGGACACAATCAACAGAGTGAAAGAAGACCTATGAAATGGTAGAAAATACTTTGCAAGTCATATATAAGATGAGGGGTTAATATCCAGAATATATAAAGAACTCCTCCAACTCAACAAGAAAATCAAATAACCTGATTTAAAAATGGTCAAAACCCTTGGACACATATTTCTTCAAAGATGAGAAACAAATGGACAGCATGGTTATCCTATATAATAAAAAGCTAATATGCTAATTAGACCAGATGGCGGAATGACCTTCCAGAATGACCACTGGGCACGGGGTGAGGCCACAAGGCAGCCGTCCAAGCGAGCCTGGGTTGTGAGGTGAGGGTTGAGGCAGCCGGGGCTGTGAGGGCCGAGCCCGTTGCACAAATTTTGTGCATCGGGCCTCTAGTGAATAGTTATCCAATATAACTGATCCTTAGAGAAATCTAATCCAAACAACAATGAGATATCATCGTATACCTATTAGGATGGTCACTATTGGAAACATAGAAAATAACCTGTGTTGGCACAAAATGGAAAAATTGGAGCCGGGCCCACTGTGGGTAAAAACGCAAAATGGTGCAGCTACTATAGAAAACAATTTGGAGGGAGATAAGAAATAGACTTACCATGTACCATGTGCTCCATCAACCTCACTTCTGCTTTTATATCCAAAGGAATGGAAAGCAGGACTTTGAAGAGATATTTACACATCCATTTTCACTGCAGAATTATTCACAATAGCCAAGAGATGGAAGCAACTCTATTTTTCATAGACAAAGTAACATAAAAAATGTAGCACATACATATACAATGGTACCTTATTCAGCCTTATAAAAATGGTAATTCTGGATAGTATGCTCCATGAAACAAGCCAGTCACAAGAAGACAGGAACAGTGTGTTCCACTTATATGTATCTCACATTCAAATTTACAGAAACAAAGAATGTTGGTCACTGATAGCAAGAGAGGCAGCAAGGATAACACCAAGATTTCCTGGAAGGATGGATTTGACCTTGACTGAAAACAGGAGGATTTGGGGAGGATCAGGTTGGGAGGTGGGGAGGATAAAGATCTTTGTTTTGCACACGTTACAATAGAGGTGCCCAATTATGTCTAGGAATGATTCCCCAGATCGGCTTAACTCATTCTCTCCTAAAACCCTTGGAAAAAAAAATATTCAGAAGCTGGAGACAGCAATTCCTGGAATCTCTGACAACAGAATCGATGTGTGAGTTTTGGGGGAGGGAAGCGGTTTTCTGCGGTGTGGGTTGCGACTCTCCCACACTCAGGGCCATGGAGCTGGTGGGTCCTGGACTGTGGCTACAGAGGCTACAGAGGGACTGTTGCTCGAGACCATTCCCCAGTTTTTCCATCCAGGAAGTAACAGCAATGCTTTAGCAAATCAATTCTCCAGTCCTGCCCTTAGAGATCATTCGGGAAACTGCAACTTTATTCTGCTTCCCAATACATAAAAATTAAGTTAAATAAGTAATACTTTTCTTAAAAAGGAAGGCAGACCACTTATGGTCTGGTTAATGAACTGAGAATTGTAATTTTTTTTCTTTTTCATTTCATAATATTTTATTTTATTTCTATCACCATTTATTTTAATCTTATCCTCCTGATATAAAAAACATAACAAAAGAGCCCTAACTGGTTTGGCACAGTGGATAGAACATAGGCCTGTGAACTGGAGGTCCCAAGATTCGATTCCAGTCAAGGGTATGTTCCTTGGTTGCAGGCATATCCCCAGTAGGGTGTGTGCAGGAGGCAGCTGATCAATGTTTTAATCTCATTGATGTTTCTAACTTTCTATCGCTCTCCCTTCCTCTCTGTAAAAAATCAAAAAAATATATTTTTAAAAAACATAATAAAACAAATACAAAGAACATGCCAGTGCCCATTATATATCATTTGGACAAAGAGCCAAGTCGTTGAGGTTTGAGGACAAATCTTAATCAGTGTGTAAGACCCAGAGTAGGTAAGTTGTTTTGAGGTGATCATCTACAACCCAAGGAGATTTTAACTCCCCGTGCAGGTGGAACATGAAATAGTTATTCTATGTCTGATATTCACACTGTCAGCAAAGCCAGTTCCCAGCTCGCTCCTGTTGGATGTTCTTTCTTGTATTTGTGACAACACTGAATGTTGCCGTGATAAGCCCTGTGTCTCTGTGTGTTCTGTTAAAAGTTATCACAGGAAGGTTCTGGTTTCTTTGGGCCATACTGAGGATGTCTGCCCCAAACAATGAAAGCTCGCCTGGATGGAACCAAAGTCTTCTTTAAATGACATTCTTTGAGCTTATTTACTAATTTTTTGCATTATCTACTACATGGTCTTCCCTCTTGGAGGATAAAAACTCAGCTGATTTTTTCTCATCACCACTTCTCTCTCTCTCTCTCTCTCTCTCTCTCTCTCTCTCTCTCTCTCTCTCTTTTCTCTCCAGTATTTTTCTAAAGACCAATATATAGTGTAGGCTTATTGTGTCTGTTTAATGCCATTCACATTTGAGCCAACTACCTGAGATTTCTTTAAATTTGTGTCTCCAGAGAACATCATAGACAGAGAACCTTTCTTCTTTGAGCTACACAGGTGGGCGTGGGATGGTCCTGCTCATTAGACACTTGTAATGCCATGAATAGAGTTGAAAAAGCCAAATACTTCTCTACATCCCTTCACAGCTTCTGCAGGTTTCCTTGCTGCTGTACTGCCCTGGTGGTCATATTACAGAATTTTCCCCACCCATCGTCAAGTCCAGGGGCAAGACTATGAAAAGTCACGTGAAAGTTCTGGGCTCTAGTTCAAATTAAGAATTTCAGGATGACAAAAGCAGACTATTAAACCCACACAAGTCCTTCTAAGTGGATACGCAAATTATGAGCCCATGAAGCGGCCCTCACTACCAAGGCAAATGGATGTGTTCATTCTCCAAGTTAATTCAATGCCAAACTCAAGTCATAAAAATGGCAAGAACTAGAGGCTTTACTGCTAAAGATGAACAAGACTGCAAGTTTCTAAATGCCTTAGTGGGACACGTGTGCTCCAAAGGGTGGAAGTGATGCCTGCTAACATTGATGCTCTAAGACAATGACATCAGTGATGACAGTGACACCAGAGACAGGATCAACTCTTGTGATCAGCAGTTTAAGCAAAGCATGAGCTATAGGGCCATCCACATCCTTGACAATTCAGGAATCTTCCACATCTGTGACCATTCAGGGATCTGCCACAGATGGCTCCACTAGTCTGGGCCATGCTGGACATACCCTCCAGAGAAAAGGACAAGTTGCTAATTGATGTTAGAAGAATGAAATGTGCTTTATGAAAGCTCTGGTGAAACCTAATAAAATAATTACATGCAGACTCCTATGGTTGTGAGCAAGGCCATATCTTCTACAGCAATAAAACAACAGCTCCCAATAGGCTTCTAGGCCTGAGGAGAGATGGAGAGTCTGAACGTGGCCTGTAATGTGACCAGGTAGGCAGAACTTCTCATCATAACTTGAGTTCTACCACACCCACCAATGTAAATTCAGGTGGGGAGAAAAGCATCCATCACAGATGGAAGGGACGGATCCTGGATTAGACAAGGATGGGCGGCCCCCTACCACTCTATCCCTGTGATCTACCACAGAGCTCTTACCTGTGGAATCACAGAAAGTTAATCTGACTAGTCAAGAAAGAGGAAAACATGCTCCACACACTCCAAGTTCATGCCAGCCCTCAATTCCTCCTGATCAACACACACATACCATCAGCCTTTTCCTTGCCTGTTCCAAGACTTACTCACTGACATACAAATCCCCGGGGACATGGTTAATGTGTTTACTCAGTTGAGGCACATCTTGGTGTATAGAGGTGAGACTGGCCTTTTATGGCTCTCCCAGCCCGTGGGGAAACTGCTTTGAGAGACAAATGCAGGCATCTCTCCTGGGTTTGAGCTGGAGGCTGGACACCTCTGGCCCTCAATTTGGTCCTCGCCCTCAAGCCTGTCCTGTATTCCCCACTTTCCCTAGGTTCCATGCCAACCCCTGTTCTAGTCTGACTACCCAGGACTTCAACTAATTTCCTGGCTCAAATGCCACATTCCCTAGGCTCATCTTCTGCATTCATGGTGTCCCCATCTCTCCTCAATTTCAGACTCTTAGTTCCCTACAAGATGCTCATCTTCTTTTCCTTCTTGTTTCTTATTTTATATCTATTCTGTAACTCCTGCCAGCCAGTATATTTGGTGCGCTCTCTTGTCCCACATTTCAGGATATTAATATGAATCTTCAAGAACCTTATCCTATCGCTCCAATACTACGTCTCACCCCTTTCATCTATCCAAGTTTGGGAGAACAGCATCCACATCCTTGACCATTCAGGGATCTGCCACATCTATGGCTACACTAGTCTGGGCCATGCTGGACGTACCCTCAAGCCTGCCCTGCATTCCCCACTTTCCCCAGGCTCCATGCCAACCCCTGTTGTATTCTGTCGACACTGGACTTAAACTAATTTCCTGGCTCAAATACCAAATTGACTAGGCTCATCTTCTGCATTCATAGAGTCCTCATCCCTCCTCACTTTACAGACTCATAACTCCCTACAAGATGCTCATCTGCTTTTCCTTCTTTTTTCTTATTTAATGTCTATTCTGTAACTCCTGCCAGGTAGTATATTTTGTGCTCCCTCTTGTCCCAAATGTCAGGATACTAATATGAATCTTCAAGAACCTTATCCTTTCCCCCCAACACTACATCTCACCCCTTTCGTCTACCCAAGGTTGGGAGAACTGCACTCCCACTTCATTACACCAGCTCCAGTGGCTTCTCCCTCATCAGGTAGAAGGTAGCCCCTCACTCATATCCCTCAGCCCCATCCAGAGCTCTCCCCAAAAGAGCCCACCTGCAGGGCACCTTTAGATCCCCTTGACCTAATATAATGCCTAACATCTCCAAACCCCCAGGCTTTACAATTTATCATCCTGGCTCTGAACAGATCCTACCACTCAACAGCTCCCCTCTAATCCCACTTCTGCTTACCCACAATACACCTCTGGCTAGCTCTCAAAGGAGTATAACTAAATATCCCAGAGGCCACTAGGTACTGGAAAGATTTATTTCCATTTCCCAGGTTCTGGATGTGGATTCTCTAAGAACCGGCACCTGGCGATTGTAAAAGCAATGAAGAAAACAAAGTATGAGGACACCTGTCTGGCCTGAGCTCCAGGTCACGGGGGACACAAAACAGCACCTTTTAGTGACAGCCTGTGGGTGGCTGGCATGTCCGGGACCAGCATGTTTACTAGAGTTTGCAAGGTTCAAAATAGAATGTTTGTTAAAATCTCTGTGATCTTGTTCCTTGAAGGTGCAGTGGAAATGAATGTGAACACTTTTGATGGCTTGGTCCCTGTGGACATGTGCCCTTTCAGACCTGCATGTCTTCACAGATTCTGGTGCAAAGGCCATCCTGAGGCAACCTGCAGCCTCAAAAGCATCTAAGAAGTCACATCAGATGCTGCTGTGGATGCCAAGTCAGAAGGAAAGCAGGAAAACTGGAGACCTTTATGTGGAGGATTTTAGCCTGATAAGGAAAGAAATTGGAAGATTTGAAAATAAGGTAAGGATCGACAATGTGAACAAAATGACAGGATCAGCTAGTTACAGGTAGATGATGACAAAGTAAAACAGGTGTCAAACAAATTTAAAGAGGAAAGGAAGTCATTCTTCAGAACCATGCAATAGGGCAGTGAGATGAAACTCAACACCCCTGAAAGAAAAGGCTGGGAAGATTTTAAGAAAGAAGAAGGAATTATAGGCATCTGTGTTTGCTAATGGGCTTTACAGAAAGGAAATGTAAACCATCTCCTGAAGTCCTGTCAGGAGGTCTTTCACATCTTGGTTGTAAATGTCCCCACCCAAGTTAGGCTCCTACTCTCCCTCAGAGACTGGGACACAGGGATATCAGGAGGATTAAATTTCAAAAGGATGAGGCCAGGTCCTTGAGAGAGTTATTCTCTGGCTAATAACACTGACAAGAAGCTTTTGAGGAGACGTATGTATATTACAAAAGTGCAGAGAAAGAATGTGCAATTACTACTTATATTTATAAAAGAAATGGTCTAAGGATAAAGACAAAGACATGTTTTCAGGGAGAAACTGTGTAAAGTTTAGTGACTCTGAGGGAACCTTAAGGCCTCTAGTTCCAAACAAAACTGCTTTCTGCACAGTGTAGGGAAACACAATTATATCTCTTTCAGCCAAGACCCAGTTGACACATTTATCATTTCCAGCAATTTATAAAGAGGTGCAATTTCTCAGCAATGTATAAACAGATGTAAAGTAGCGGAGAGATCCTGAACACAGCCAGGATCTGATGTCCCAGAATGCTGTGCTTCTAGAGTTCTCCATGGAGACATTAAATTACTCTCTACAGTCACCTTCCTTTTGACCACAGGTCACCAAAAGGAAGAAGAGTATTCTCCATCCTATAGCATGGCTGGAGTCACTGCAATTGGCCTGATTAGTGACCTAAGTGCAGAGGAACTGACATTTACCACATAGTTTGCTCTGATGCAGGTTTTTCTATGAAACTGAAGATGGGAGTTCTCTCAGCCTCTTGAGGTTAGGAAGCCTCACCCTCTAGCTTTAGGTAATGCCCTCATCTCCAAGAGATTCCAAAAAACCCCGCAGGTCAAATTTAGCTCCATAAAAGGTGAGGTCATTTCTAATTCTGTGGGCATCATTCTGAACTAGGACATCTGAGCCAAAGCCTTGGTTGTATTACTAAGGTTTCCAATTATGCTCTATTAACAAGGAAGACAGAGTCCTATTTACTTTATGCAAATAAGTCTATAGCCATATAAATAAAAATACTCAAAAAACTTAAGAAATTTTGTGAAATAAGTCAAACAGTGAGAAAAAAAAAAGATCAGTGTTGTTACCCACATGGGTGTCCTCCTGTCCATTCCCATTGCCAACAACAGTGGCTGCGCATCCACTACATGTCCCCCTGGAGTAGGGACAGAACTTGGATTTATGCAAACTCATCACATGCACCCAGGATAATCACACAGCCACTGCCATTCTCTTGAAAGACTCGGTTTCACCTACACTGTTGAGATGGTACAACTTAGACCACACAGAGGTGGGATCTGGTATAGACTATCACCTTAAGTCAACAATAATGACAATGTCAGCTCTCTTTTTTGAGCATTTATTGACTCAATGCAAATCTTCTAAGGACTTTCCAACCTCACAACAAATCCATTTAAAGGGCACAAAAGATTATTCAAAGTTTAGTAACATATAGGAGAGGAGGAGGGTCACTAATATTTTACATCCAGCTCAACCGGCACACTTTCAGTGGAACTGATGGGTTTGGACACTTTACATTGGTAATTTCCAGCATCCTCCCTCCAGACGGGGTCTATGGTGAGGGTGCCATCATTCCAGGACAGCTTCAACCCCTTTGTCAGCTGCAGATTCATGCCATTGAAGAACCACTGGGTGGAGACTGCATTTGTGTAGCAGGTCAGGACCACAGAATCCTTATGCTCCATGACTGTGGTGTTGCTGGCTAGGAGGGTGGGCACTCTCACTGGCTCTGTGAAGAAATAGAGAGCATGGCTAATTGAGAGTGGGCTTGGGTCCTGGGCCATGCTAGCTCTTCAGACATCTTAGCCACTTAGAGTTCACTGTGAGCTCTGTAAAGTCACCAGAGGATGGTTCTGTTCTCTGCCGAAGGACAATTGTCTTTGTTGAGGGGACGATGTGTAAGGAAAGGGTTGCACCTCTTCCCTGAACCCAGATCAACTCTGACCTGTTCCCATAGACATCTTTGTAGTATCAACACAGGGAACCCTTTTGCAGCCCACGCTTCCTATAACCTCACCGTAAGGTGGAGTTTTCCTCTCATGAGCTTTTACTGACCCTTCCCTACAAGTTCTTTTGATTAAAAATTCCAAGTATATTGGGGAAGGCAATCTTACCACTTCTGCCCACTTTTGGAACCAAGGGGACTTTACAGAAAGTGAACTGGCATTTAACTATTGTTAAATAACTCATTAGACAATAAAGATGGCCCAACACAGTCTTCATGAACTTGGATCTGGATAAGTTCCATCTATAGGATTCCTCGGTCTGAACAGAACTTTATTTCCAGGCCTGCTGATTGTATATAATGGTAAAATAAATCATTAAAGAGAAGTGGTTATGATTTTAACAAATGACAGAAACTTTAGGAATAGGATGAAATTACTTAATATGGTAAAGACCACACATGAGAGCCCACAGCTAACACATTACTCCATGGAGAAACTCTGAAAACAGTAATAAGATCATGAATAAGACAAGGATGCTGTTTTTCCCCTAATTCAACTAGTCAGGAACATCAGGCAAGAAGATGAGATAAGAAATATCCAATTTAGAGAGGAATAAGGAAATATCTTTTTTAAAAGACAACATAATCTTATTGTAGAAAACCCTGAAGATTTCACCACCTACATACCTAAAACAACTATTACAACTAATAAAAAAAGATGAAGTCGCCAGAGACAAAATCAACACTCAGCATCATTTCCATTCTTTAAACAAAAATGAACAATCCTCAAATAAAATAAACAGTTTCATTTACAATAGCATCAAAAAGACTAGATACTTAGGGTTAAACATAATAAGGTAGAAGATGAATACACTGAAAACTACCAAATATTTCTGAAAATAAAGAAGAAACAAATAACTGGAAAGACATTTATGTTCATTGATTCAAAGACCACCAACTATCTACATATTTGAAACAATCCCTATCAAAATCCCAATTACATTTTTTTCAGAAATAAAAAAAAATCCGAGACTTTATGTGGAATTTCAATGGATCCCAAATGTTTGCAACAATCTTAAAAAGGATGAATTGAAATTGGAGGTCTCACTGTTACTAATTTGAAATCCTACTACAAAGGGAAAGTAATCAAAATAGTTACACTGGCATAAAGACTTCTATTTGTCAAAAGACACAATCAAAAGGTTTTGATAAAGGAGCCAAGACTGTTCAAAGGAGAAAGGACAATCTTTTCAACAAGTGCCGTTGAACAGCAATATATACATGCAACCAAATAAAGGGGACCGTTGCTTATACCATACAAAACAATTCAGTCAAAATGGATTGAATCCTAAAGGCAAGAGCTAAAATTATAAAAATCTTAGAAGAAAACATAGGGGTAAGCAGTATGGCATTGAATTTGGCAGTGATTTCTTGGATATGAAACTAGAAACTCAGGCAAGAAAATATTAGTTAATTTAGATATTTGTCGAAATGGAAAACTTCTGTTCATCCAAGGACACAATCAAGAGAGTGGAAGGTGATCTGTGGAATGGTAGAAAATCCTTTGAAAATCATTAATAGGATGAGGGGTTAATATACAAAATATATAAAGATCTACTACAACTCAACAACAGCAACACAAAATAAGGTGATTTTAAAATGGGCAACACTCGTGAATACACATTTCTCCAGAGAAGATATACAAATGGTCAATAAGCCCAGGAAAAGATGCTCAACATCACTATCATTAGAAAAATATAAATTAAAACTCTCAAAGATGATGCTTGTGATATTGAGTGTAGGTAACTCCACTGAGCAGGTAACAGGAGAACACTGCCCTGTGGGATAATTGAGTCCTCCAAGCCTTCTTCAATCAGAGTTGGCACCTCTCACCTCTCAGCCAACCTAAAGGAATAAGGAAAGTCTATGTATCACAAGACAAATGCCTGGGGATCTGAGCCCTGAGAGAACTTAAATCCTCTATGTCTGGGAAAAAGCACAGCCTTTCTCAAGAGCCAAGACTGATCAATGGAGAAAGGACAGTCTTTTCAACAAATGGTGATGAATAGCAATAGCCACATGCAAACTAATGAGGGGAACCATATAATAGATTAACAGGATTTGGTTGTGGAAAAACAGAGGACCTACAGTTAGAGACACCCCCTCCCCCCTAAACCTCCCACACCTCTCCTAGTTCTTCACTGACCAGTTTACTGAAATTATTTCTAGCTGCACAGACCTTCATTACCCAGCCAAGGTGTGTTTCTAAGAGGCACCATTTCCCAGGACATCTTAGACTCTAAGACTTAGAGATTCGGATTGGAGCAGAAATAAAACCGGGGACCAGGATCAAGCCTGTGGTCAGTTGACTACTCAGACCCCTAGGCCAAGAGCTGGGTCAGGCCTTCCCAGGTGAGTGTGACTGACATGAGCCAATGAGCCAATAAATGATAGAGCAGAGCCAGAAAGGAGAGAAGGGACAGGCAGGATCTGATTGAGGCAGCAGAACCTTAGGCTTTGCCTTTGGTCATTAAAGTCATTCTCTGTCTACTGAGGACAGGTGAGGCTTGTGCAGATGCAGAAGGGGTGATGAATGGGAAGAGGGGAGCATGGATTGCTGACATTCGGACTATCGTGGACCATTTGTGTTTGGTGGCTATGAGATAGATATTTAGAAAGATCTTAAAATTCCCCCATATGCAAAAATTACTCTTAATACCCCAGGGCCTAAGAGCAATAGCAGGAATGACTATTTCTCTGGAGTGACAGGGAGTCTTTTCCATGTGGCCAGCATTTCAAAGACTCTGCATCCAGGTTTCAGCCTCTGAAGACTTTTTACCTCATTCCTTCCTTCAGTAGCCATTTATTTCTTCCTAATTCATCAAATCAACCGAGTGTTACATCTTGATCCCTTAGCTGGTTACAAGTGTAAAATGGGGAGCTAGCAGGCAAAGCCCTTTCTTTTATATCCAGTGGGAATGACAGGAACACATCAGGAAACAAATCAGTGGTTTCACCTCCAGTGCAGGGAGGGGTGGATCATCCAGCTGAATGGAAGGTCTGGGTTTTCCCAGCACTGACTGATTGTTACTGTAGGTAATTTGGTTCTAGAGTACAAATAAATTAATTCTCCATTTGGTGTTATTTTCTAGACCACAGTCTCTCTCTCAGAACTGGGGATGAGTAAGGGAAAATCTAAACCAGTGATGGTGAACCTATGACACGTGTGTCAGAGTTAACCTGCGAACTCATTTTTTTGGCTGATTTTTCAGTTAAATGGCATTTAAATATATAAAATAAATATCAGAAATATAAGTCTTTGTTTTACTATGGTTGCAAATATCAAAAAATTTCTATATGTGACACGGCATCAGAGTTAAGTTAGGGTTTTTCAAAATGCTGGCACGACTAGCTCAAAAGGTTCGCCATCACTGCTCTAAACCAATGTTTGCTTTAGGGATCCCTCTGGGTTAGAGGAGAGGTAAGGGCTGCAGACAGAGCTTGAGTGACTCTCATGGTCTGTGTGGCTCTGCTTTAGTGACTATATCTCCCTATGACTTGGTTTCCTCTCAATGCAGTACGATGAACATTTGACTGCCAGGGTGTCAGTGTATTAACAATAAAATATTCACAGTATCTGACTAAACATTGGCACAGGGGAGCTGCTCAAATAGGGGTCATCTGATATTGATCAACTGCAAGATAGAATCTCCTGGGCTGATCCCTGGTGGATGAGGAGCTGCCAGGATCGTCTTTCCTCCTTTTTGTTCCCTGTGATTCTGACCTTTCCTGGACTCACCTAAATGTTTCAGGGTAGTTCACAAATGGCCTGGCGACCTTGTCCATCTGTGCTAGCCACACTCATTCCCAGGTGAAGCACCACCCCTATCCAGATGTGGCTCATGTGGCTGAGCTCTGGCTTCTGAGCAGCTCAAATGCCTTGTGACTCAGACACCTGGGAAACCATTGCGCCCACTCAGCCCTCCCCAGGAGGTTAACCCCAACCTGACACAGGATCTCCAGGGACCCTGGAGTCAGAAACCCTGGGGCAGGGGTCTGGGCGGGGCTGCCAATGCTGAGCTTCTTTATGAGGATTTCCGGGGGCTCCTCAGAATGGGCCCTGGCCAAGCCCTGTAGGGTCTTTCTCAGGGTCATGGTCATGGGAAGGGGCCGAAGGAACCGGACTGAGACTGGTCTCTCTCTGCTGAGCGACTCCCATAATACTGGCCCTTCTCTCTGGGGAATTTCTGCAGGGCTAGAATCCTGGAAGGGAACTCTGATCTTAGAAAATTTGTCTCCACTGTGTTTGTCCTGCAAAAAATGCCCAAACCCAACCTGGGAGATGATGCAGAGTGGGATGGAGGAGAGTCCAGGGCTGTCAGTCCTGTGTGTTCACCCACCCAACACCCAGAGGTCAGAGAGTAATGACTCACCATATACATTGAGCCGTCCAAATCTTATTTCTTTTTTGGTGTCTGGAAGGTAGACTACTACGGTGTAGAGTCCTGTGTCCTTCTGGGTGACCCTCTTTAACTACAAGGATCCATCAAAATTTATTTGCTCTCGACCGCTGTATGCAGGACCTATTCTATGTCTTCCTAGGAACATTCCAAGACGTGCAGTATTATGTTTGTAGTTTGCCCCTTTCCCCCTGCACCACATAAGCCTCTAACATCAGGAGGCACATTACGGATACGTAGAATCACATCCTTCCCTTCGGCAGTATTTTTTGACAAAACAGCGAGTTGGCCAGTGGAGAGCACGATCCAGAAAATTAAGAGTGAAACTAGGAGGGAAGAGAGAAATTGATCAATATTTGGATGTATGTGTGTGGATGGAAAGATGTGGCCCTGGATTTGGAACAGGTCTCTTCTTCACAGCCTTTGTGTATGTGTGTGAGTGTGTGTGTGTGAGTATGGTTAAGCTCAACAGACCGATCACCAATACTTCAGCACCTGTGAACCTGTTACTTTTGCTGTTTCTCAGTCTCTTTTCCAGGTGTCTATTCGGCTTACCCACTAACTGCCCGCAGAACCCTGCTGACACTTAGGGGTGTCCATGGGAGGCACCTTCATGGAACACTTAAATAAGATCTCTGTTAATCAATTTCGGACCTGTCTCTACTTTATACTTTTTATAACACTTGTGGGTACCTGCCATCACATGTAGATATTTTCTTATCTCTCTCCACCCACAGAACATGAGTTCCATGGGGACAGGGGCTTGTCAAATCTTGCATCCCCAGTGCCTGCAACAGGCTGCAAATACCTGTGGGTGAATGAATGTTCCCAGAGTCCTGCAACTCTTAGGGTGTATTTCTCCTTGGCTGGTGGTAAGGATGATGTTTAGCACCCCTGATTAAGTTTTTCTCTGGTGCCACCTGACATAAATTGTTATTATTATGGTGACATTCCAAAATTCAATACTCACTGATGAATAACTTAGGAATTAACAGCAACTGAAGTTTCCCTGCCCCAATCCACTTCCAGATCATGAGAGGTCCCAGTTACCTGTTACCCATCTCCCTTACCCATCCTACTCTGCCCCCCTATCCTCTCTCCTCCGGTCCACACAGAAGCCCTCCCTCCACTCTCAGGGCGTTGTTCTCCCCAGGAGACCCCAGCAAGTCCCCGTTTTTCCTCCTTCAGTCCACCCTCCAGGAGTTGTTCCTTCCTTAACGGCCAAAAGGAGCCCCTGCCAGGGAACAGGTCCTCTGCGGATAGGGGCTGAGTGTGACTCCATAGTGTCTGCTGCCTACACTGTCCCTCCCTCTGCGAATAGAGCTTGGATTCCAGGAAAGCTCAAAAGCACCGCTGTACAAACTGTTGGGATCTGCTGTCCCTCTTCACTGTGCACTGGGCCTCCTCCTGGTGCAAGATCACTTACCTGCTAACGTGGACCAGGGCGGAGTTTGTGCCAAGATCCACCTCCTCCTCCCCTCAATTCTGCAACCCTCTCCCCCCCTTCCAGCTTACCATCCCTCTAAATTTTGGTTGCCTTGGAGCTGCTGAGGTATCTGAACACTCACACACACACACTCACTCATGTGCTCTGTTTGGAAAGCACCAGCCTGGGGCATCCAGGTCATGGGCATTCCCCATGGCTCCAAGTCAGGTGCAGAGTAGCCTCCCCCCAGTCCTCTCTCTTTCACATTTGACTTTTCCATTCAGAGCAGGAGTTCTGGGGCCACCTCAGGACCTCTTGTCATAGGGATGTCACCTCCGCTGTGCATCGGATCATCTGAGAAACTTTGTGATGCGCAGGTGACACCAGAGATGCTGCTTCAGCAGTTGTCCAGCTAATACGGGTGCCCAACCAGAATGAGATCTGGTGATGTGGTGATGGGACACCCCTCCCTCTCTCCTGTGCACAGGGAGGGTCTCCACATCCTGTTAAAATGCAGATTCTGACTCTGCAGGTGTGCAGTGGACCAGAGACTCTGCATCTGACAAGCTCTCAGGGGAGGTGGATCTTACTGGCCTGTGGAGCCCACTTGCAACAGCAAGGCTCATGGCGGCACCTGTCCCCTCAGAGGATGACCCTCTAACCCCAGCATTGGCCTCTGCTGTGTCTTGGTATTGGGTCCCTCAGCACCACACAGAGAGCCCCACAGGCCCCAAACTGGGGATTATTTCTGTTTGTGACACAGAAACCCAGCTGGGGGCAGGGTCTGCCGCGTGTTCTCAAATGCTCAGGGAAGTTTGGATTTCCTCTGAGCAGGAAGGCCACAGAGGTAACTGTGAGGGTGAGAATGGGTCAAGCTGGGTGATGACTGCAGAGGGGACCCTCCCTCTATCCCAGGTTGTCACCAGCCTGGCCTTTGCTTCCAGGGACAGAGACCCAGGACCAGGAGGCTCAGGAGGCCCTGCAGTTCCTGGGAGTGAAGGGGAAGGTGTCCAGCATGTCCTGGGAAGAGAGGACTGTGGTGGGAACTTAGGTGGCTGTGGGCTCCCTGGTCCTCAGGGGTAGTTTCTGGGAGACCCTCCCTCTCTGTTGGCTGAGCCTGTCCTGGTGCTCCCTGACCTTGGGGCGGTGTCTGTCCTCTGCCTGGGGGAGTTTTCTTTCATTACCCCACCTTGTCCATGGGTGGTGCCAGGCATGGGACAGGGAGCAACAAATAGAACCCTGAGAAAGCAGGTGCTCTTGGGCCTGTTAAAGTAAGAAACTTCTGAACCTGTGAAGATTTTCATGAGTTTATTTGAACCAAGCTAACATCATATGCCTGGAACAAGATATCAAATCCTGAGCTTGGCAGTTGTGCAACTTATTTTATACATTTTAATAAAAAAAGGAAGATGGAAAAAGTGTGTGAAATCCATTAGGAAGTGAAGAAATCTTTAGAATTGATAAATAGCCAAATGAAGAAACACATTTTTTTTTTTAACTTTGGTGGGTCCAGGATAATTAACATTTACAGCCCATAAGGAGGTTGTGCAAGGAACCAGGTAACCTAAGAAGTATGTTGTCTCATATGCTGGTCCCAGAGTCTGAGCTTTCAAATCATCTTGCAAAAAAACAACTATTATGAAGTATCAAAGGTATGTTATCCATGATGCATAAGAACAGGGAACAGGGCTCACTTAACGAAAAGTCTGACCTTTGCTAACGAAGCTGTAGGCCTGGGACATGACTCCCTGCCATCACCTGCCCTGTTAGGAATTTGTGATCAGACCATCCTGTGCAGTTATTTTTGGTCACTGAGCTCATCTGGCCTGCCATGTGACCCTCTGTTCTTGTCAGGCTTATTTTACACCCCATTTTTGTTGTTGTTGCTGTTTTATTCACAGTCCCTAGAAGTAGCAGGTGGGATACAGCAGCCATGAGGGCGGGGTCCAAAAGCATCTGTGGGAGCAAAGGATGGATTTCAGGCTCCTTCTCCAGCTCCTTAGGCAAAGCCAGGTTCATGTGTGAATTCCCTGTGTTGCCTGTGTTTCTAAATGTCGCCCCCTGGAGAGCAGAAGGAGATGTGCAGCCAATGTCAGGTGCTGCACCAGGGATGCTGAAGAGAGAATGGGAGATGACCCTGACATCTGGGCAGAGGTGGGCTCTGGCCTTCAAGCTGAAAGTCCAGCCAATCAGGGCCCAGTCACTGTGGGCTCCAGGTCTCCTGACTCCATCCCAGAGCAGGGTGAGCCCAGTAAAAGGACAGGATCTGGGGCTGCTTCCATCTCAGAGGGGCTGAGTGTCCAGAGTATTATGTGTTCAGTGTCATGAGAACTGTCCCCTCTGGGGGATGTGCTGATTCAGGAGGAACTCTCTGTCCCAAAGGTTTCAACAACACAACAGGACCTGGTGATGTCTCTTCTGAGGCTTTTAGTAGAGTGTGCCAAACTGGAGGGCTGATCCCCCAAATGCCCTGTGCGTCTCCATCATTGCCTTGAGGTGTTGCATCCAAGTCGCCTGTGTCTCTGTACATCCTCTGCTGTAGTCCTCACCACAGGGCCCAGTATCTGAAGCAGCTCCAATTGGAGTGTCAAGCACAGGAATGTTGGTCCCTCTGTTAGGGGACTGGGGGGCCCCTGTGGGACCCTCAGTCCTCTGAGATGGAAGCAACCCCAGATCCTGAGTTCTCCTGTCCCATCCTGCTGAGGGACATACCCCTTGCTCCCCAGGACATCATGGGTGGGTGAGATGTTCAGGGATACAGGCTGGGTCTCCCACAGACCAGGGGACCGTGGGTTTGGGAGTCATCCCCGGGATCCCTTTGAGGTCGAGGTGGAGTTCTCTTTTTCCTTTGGTAGTACTCTCTACCTGGGGGTGAAAGATCCAGAGTGGGTACCAAGGTCAGAGCCTCTTGGAGTAGACAAAGGTCAGGATGCTGCTGGTCCAGGCCCCCAGCAATATGAGACATCACTCACAATGTGGAAATGGGGAGGGCTGTGATTTCCTGGGAATGAAGTAAGGTCTGACTCTTTACTGTTAGTTGGTCCTATCGCCTGCCCCCGCTGATTGTATGAGGGGGAAAAACCCATCCCTTGGTCATCCCCAGACACTTGTGCCTTCCTCCCATGCTGACACCAATGTCTTTGTGCCTATAAGGAACATAGTTTGACCACTAGTGTCACACAGGGTGACAGGCTTCCATTGGATGGTTTCCCTCATCCATTTAATGAGTGTTTACTGAGCATCTGTGATGTGTCAGGCCTGGGATGGGCCCTGGGACCTGAGAGAACAGGAAATAAGTGGGACCTGTGCTCATGGAGTTTACCTTGTAACAAAGACAGGGTCTCAGAGAAATCACACCACTGAGGAGTTAATTATAATCCAGAGAAGGGCCACGAAGAAAGAGTTGTATGTACTTGAGTCTCAGTTTGTCTGGGGATCTCAGAGAGCATTTCTGAGAAAGTGACCACTTGGCTGAGACTTGAAGCATGAGTGGCCATTCACCCTTTGGACAGAGGGTGGTGGGGAAGAGCTGCCTGCACAGGACTGGACTTGGTGGGCAGATGCCTGGCTGGATGGAGGAGCTTTCAATGTCCAGTGTGGGCAGTGTGAAGAGTGAGAAGGAATGTGGACTGAGTAATCCTGATGAGGTTGGACCCTGCTGGGCTGTGGGTGCTGCTGAGGTGGGGACAGCAGACACCTGAGGCGGCTGCAGGCTGTGGAATAGCTCACTCCCATTTGATGAACACGCTGAAATATGTGTAAGAAAAAAGTCACGTTACAGTTTTGAATTTTTTATTCAACTTATACTTTAAGCTATATTTTATATGTGTATATTTAAATTTCACATATTTATTAACTTTTAGTAGGCATTTAATAAACTTACCCTATTGAAAGTATACAAATTATTTAGCTTTGCCAGACGTATGCACCAGAGAAGTTGTTACAGTGAAGAAACTGAACATGTTCTTCACTCTTAAAACCTCCGCAGGCCCTCTTATAATCTCACTCTGTCCCTCTCCCATTCCCTCCAACTCTTGAAATAGTTCTTTCCTTTTTAATCTCTCAGTTCTATTCCATTGTAGGATGAACCAAACTTGTTTAGACATTCGCCCAATCATAGACATTTGTGTTGATTCCCATTTTGGACTATTTCAAGTAAACCAGGCATTATCATTTGTGCAGAAAGGTCTTTAGCAAAGAATTAGGTGCACGTAAAACCAATGAAGGACCAGAAAAATGGAAATCAGGGAGTTGACACAGGAAGTCTAGTTTTAAGGTCCCACTGGCACAGCCGCACCCAAAGGGAAAGAAACACCTGCTTCTTCACATAAAGCTCTGTCTGCAGAGCCCACCCACCAGGAGCAGGAATCACAGCACCTTCTCCCTCCCAGAGTCCAAACTACACACAAGTGCATGTCAGAGGCTGAAATTAATTCACACCTGGATTCCCAGTCATTAGAAGTGGGAAGGGTGGTATTTAACCTTTCAGCCCCTCTGGTATAGGAGGAAATATACAAATGGGTTAAGAATATATGTCAAGTGCCAATAGACAATACATGGCATGGTTGAGTCCACTTGCAGGCTGTGTGACTCTGGGCAAGTGATCCCACCTCAAAAAGCCTCTGATTCCTCATGTGATTTCATAGAAAGATATTTTCTGGTTCTTAGAATAAAGCAGTTTAAATTCTTGAAATTTTCTGAGTGATATGGGCAATAAGAGTGTCTTTTGTTCTGATTAGGCAACTCCTGACAGAACTCTGGATAGTTGCAGGGTGAGGACAGGTTGCCATAAAGGCCAAATCTTGATTAGAAGCCTGGAATTTTCAGCTGCCTATGTAAGAAACATTTAAACCTGTAGAGAATTTTTAGGAGTTTATTTGAGTCCAACTGACGACAATTGCCAGGAAGCAAAATCTCAAAGAAAAGTGTCAATTTTGCACCGTATGTGATACAGGACAATCAAAGCAGGATGCATAAGGGGTTAAATAAAAGCCATTGGTGATAGATTAGGAAGGTGGGAGAAGGCAAAATAGGGAAATCTCTGAGATTGGATAAAAAGTAAAACAAATAGACATATACTTCTTTTGCATTGGTTGATAGAGGATAGTTAGCAGCTAACAATTAACTTGATGACAATAACAATGAGGGGGTCTATGGCTTCCCCTCTGGTGCAGTAAGGTTCTGGAAAAAAAGAAAAAAAAATTCCTGATATTCCAAATGTAAGTTATCGCAAATGTAAAAAGACAACAGACATGTTCAGTTAATATAAAGGTTCAGCTTTGTTAGGAAAAAAATACTTAAGACATAATTACCACCATGACTCACTTTTAGTAGAAAGTTGTCATTTCAGGCCATCCTATGTGGTTACTTTAAGTATCTGATTTTACACATCATACTATGCAGGCCTCCTCTGAGCTTGTCAGCTTTAGTACGTGGCCCCATTTTCATCCACACCTCCCCCTTTGGGTCATAAATCAAACGGAATGATTCACTGATGACCAACGTTTGCATGGAAACTGTGGTTTCATGGTGCTAGAAAGGCTCATCACTAGGAAGTCTTAGTTTATCTAGCTGAACTATGTACTATTGGGGTAGGGCAAGACTATAATATTGGATGGAAGTCAAGGTCAAATTTTCTCAAAAGTGAATAGCAGGTAAATGGGAGCCAGTCAGGTTCCACTGATCTTCATTAAGAAAAACACTTTGGCCCAGACCAGTGTTGCTAAGTGATTCGAGTATCAGCCTGCAGTTCCTGGTAAAGGTCATGTGTCTGGGTTGTAGGTTCAATCCCTGCTCCCAATCAGGATGCATGCAGGAGACAGCCATTTGTGTCCCTCTCATATCGATGTTCCTCTCCCTCTCTCTTTTCCTCTCTCCCTCCCTCCCTGCTCTCTCCCTTGTACTCTTTCTAAAAATCAGTGGAAACAAGATCCTTGGGTTAGGATTTAAACAAAAAATAAATAAATAAATAAATAAATAAATAAATAAATAAATAAATAAATAAATAAAAAAGAAAAACTTCTTGTGTCATTCCTAACCTGTAAGCTATCTTGATCCAAATTTTGCTGTCTGTCTCATTTTTCTGTCTTTTTCATCTAGTATCACATTTGCTTATAGTTTGAGGGCACACTATACACCTCTTAAGTTTTCACAGTCTGATCATGAGATGGGTTCTCATTTACAATGGTCCACTTATTTCCCATTGGAAACACTCAAGGGTCATTCATTATTAATCTGATTCTTGCTGGTTGTGCAATTGGGAACTGTAATCATATTTGGGGACAAGGCTGTAAGAACCCAATGGTGTATATTAAAATTATCTTCTAAAAATTTCATAGACCAGGAAGACAGTAAGAATATCATAAGTAAATTTCCTGTGCCTCAACATCAGCTATAGAGGGCCATGTTTTATAACTACTTCAGCTTCATTTGAATTAATATGGTTAGTAGTCTTTGTTGGGTTAGGGTATAAGCATATCCCCATAATTAGGTTCTGGCATTTCTACATAAAATTTCTCAATATTCTTTTTCCACCAACCTCTACAGTTTCCCTTGTTTTCAGTTTGCCTTTTTTTACTCATTCAGAAATAATTAACATTTTAAGTCAAACTACTTACTTTCAACATCTCTTAAAAACACCCTGCCCAGCTGGCGTGGCTCAGTGGTTGAGCATCAACCTATGAACCAAGAGGTCACAGTTCGATTCCCAGTCAGGGCACTTGCCTGGGTTGTGGGCTCGACCTCCGAGTGTGGGTTGTGCAGGGGGTAGCCAATCAATGATCTCTCTCATCATTGACGTTTCTATCTCTCCTCCCCTTTCCCTTCCTCTCTGAGATCAATTAAATATATTTTTTATATTTTGTTGATTTTTTACACCACAGACAAACAAGAAAACAGAGACCTCCATCTGGCATCAAAATCTACTTTTCATCTCTGTCTGCCATCAATGATCATATGTCCTGTGCCAGTGACTTCCCTCACTCAGGCTCCAATTCCTCATCCCTAGAACAGGGAGGCCGGACTACTGAAACCTCTAGTTCCTGCCATCTGTCACGCATACATTCTTGGTAATTGGACATTACTTGTCTTGAAAACATGCCTGCTCTTTCTGGGTGAGCTCAAGGCCTTGTAATGAAATAGCACATCTTGTCTCTGGGTTCTGCAGCTCATCCACTCCACCAGTCGCCACTTCGGAGTCACTCTCCCCCTTTCCCACCGAACTGCTCAGATCGTCAGCAGCATGGGCAAGCACTGGCAATTATTAAACCTTTACCCGACCCCAGGCGTGACAAGAGATACAGAAGAAACTACTGAATCA
>NW_005871607.1:179616-236465 GCF_000147115.1 Myotis lucifugus | reverse complement strand
GCTGGTAGTGTGCAGGTACTTGACTTCATGCAGGAAAGATTGCAGAATATGAGTTCAGGTGATTTTGAGACCACTTTTATTAAAGCTGGGGGCAGTGACACAAGGAAGTGCCTGGGATACAAGAAGCAGTGGGAGAGAGACAAGGTGTTGGTGCTTTGGCTCTCTGGAAACTTTATGGGACAGAAGTGAGCCTATGCAAGGCTGCTGTCAGCTCACTGGAGAGTCAGAGGCAAGGGGACTTGGGGACAAGTTCAGGGGGTTAGCCCAAGATGAGCTAGTGCTGCCTATTGTTCCCCTGGTTGTAAGTCTCTTGGGTATCACTTAAGGTTTAGGTGAAATAAAAATCACTGGAAAAGGAGATTTGAGTGGGTGTGCCCAAGAGGGGCACATGCTGGCTTATTTGTCTTGAGGGGTTCTATCTACTTTTCAAAGGTGGGGACTTAGGGGAGGTCTCAAGGAAGATCTCAATAGAATACTTATCACCATTTCCAGGTTTGCCCTTTCAGATCTTGGTCTCCACTGATTGGTCAACAGCAGGACAGGAGGTCTAATCCAGATGACCAATGGTATGCCAGGGAAGAAAAGGTCACCCTGAAGGCAAGTTCTAGGATGAGTTTTGCTTGTTGCTAGGTACGCGAGGCTTTCTGCCCTGGTGACCTTCTGCATTTGGCTGTAAATTCCTAGGCCAGTTTATTCAGCTATCTGTCTCAGTTACCCCATTCTACATGTGAAGGAATATTCCTAACTTCTTACTATAATTTGTCTACATTTCTTCTGAATGACTTTCAAATATTTCTGACAGACTAGTGATGTGTCAAATGAACCAGTTACTAATATTCTTAAAACGGAAGGCTTCTAGTAAATAAGGTTCTTATTTTTTTTAAGGTTTTTTTTATACAGGACAAAATTGCTCCAGTTGAACTAGAGTTGGCAGAAAAAAAGAGGGATGTTCAACAGAATAGAGTCATCCATGGGGTTAATAGCCAGTTATATCAGAGGGGGAAAATGGAAGGATCAGGGAAACACTCCAGCTTACTTAACCCCCTCACATAGGCCCTGAATCTAAAGTTCTGGAACCCTTGTCCTGTTCTCACCTCAGGGTGTCCTGGGCTAGGAGAGGTTTGTGAACTCCCTCAGAAGAATGAGTACAAAAAGATTGGAGAAAAAAGGAATAAAGCAATTGCTTCTTTAAAAATCCATCCCCATTAACAACACCTCCATAAATTAGAAGATTAATATTGTTAACTGTCCATACTACTCAAAGCAATCTGCAGATTCAATAAAATATATTGTAATCCCAAAGGCATTTTTAAACAAATAAAAATATCATTCTTAATTCATATGATATCTCAAGGACCCTGAGGAGACAAAACAATCTTCAGTACTTTCCTGAAAACCAGTATTTAGTGTAGACTTTATTGTATCTGTTTAATTCTATTCACATTTAAGCCAAATTTCTGTGATTTCTTTAAATTCAAATCTCTGAAGTACATCCTAGATGGAGAACTTCCTCTCGAGCTACAGGGATGGGAGAGGGGTGGTCCTGTTCATTAGAGTAGAGAAAGACAAAACCCCTTCACATTCCTTCTCAGCTCCTTTAGGTTACTTTGTTGTGGTGCCGCCCTCTGGTGGCCATATTACAACTTGCACCTTCCAAATAGGGCCAAACCATTTTGTCTTAAAAAAAAATTTTTTTAATTGATTTAAGAGAGGAAGGGAGAGGTAGACAGAGACAGAAACATCAATGATGATAGAGAATCATTGGCTTCCTCCTGCATGCCTCACATTGGGGATTGAGTCTGCAACCTGAGCATGTGCCCTGAGTGGGAATGGAACCATGAACTCTTGGTTCATAGGTGGACACTCATCCACTGAGCAACACCGGCCAGGCTCAAAACATTTTTTTTCCAGCCCGGGGTCTCTGCTAGGGATGTAAGCAAGTAAAGTGAGTGTCATTAAGAATTTCAACAATGGTGGGTAAGGACACATAGGTAATACCTTAATCAATAAAGAAAAAAAGAGAATTTCAAAATGGCAAGAGCAAAGTATTAAACCTACTGCAGGCCATTCTAAGTGACTTCACAGATTTGGATCCAATGAAGTTGAACTCCATAGCAAGGGAAATGGATGTGTTCATCCTGTAAGTTAATTTCATCCCATATTTAATTCATAAAATATCTAGAGACCTACAGTCATCCTCAATGTGAGAAATAGAGACTCTCACACTAAAGATGAACAAAAAGATAATATTTCTAAGTGCCTTAGTAAGACACGTGTGCTCTGAAGGGTGGAAGTGGATGCCTGCTGCTTTTGATGCTCTATGACAACGACATCAGTGATGACAGTGACAACAGTGTCAGGGTCAGTTCTAATGATCAGCAGTTTAAGCAAAGTATGAGCTGTAAGGACATCCACTACACTGACCATTCTGGGGTCTTACACATCTATGAGGGTTTCATGGCTCCAATAGTCTGGGCCATGCTGGATGGTACCCTCCAGAGTAAAGGAGAAGTTTCTGTGCTTGTACCTTCATCTAATCAATGTTAGGAGAATGAAAGGTGCTTTGTTAAGCCTCTTGTAATACCTCATAGAGAATGACATGCACATTCCTACGGTTGGTTCTATTCTAAGGCAATAGAACAATAGCCATTGACCAGCTTCTAGGCCTCAGGAGAGACAGAGAGTCTGAACATGGGCTGTAAGGTGACCCAGTAGCAGAACTGCTTGTCATGATCTAGGTTCTATCACACCCACCAACAGAAGGTCAGGTGGTGAGAGAAGCATCCATCACAGATGGAAGTGACACAACCTGGATTAGATGAGAACAGGTGGCCAAGACCATGGGCACCTACCACTCCAGACCTGTGACCTGTCACAGAGCTCTCACCTGTGGAATCAGAGGAAGTTCACCTTGACTGGTCAAGAAAGAAGGAAAAGGCTCCACTCACTCCAGTTTATCGTGGCCCTCAATTCCTCCTCCCCCAACACACAGTCAGCTACTCCCTTGCCTGTCCCTAGGCTCCTATTCAGACTTACTCACTGACACACAAATGCCCTGGGACACGGATAACTTGTTGACTTAGCTGAGCCACATCTAGTGGTATGAGAATTAAATTTGTCCTTTCATGGCTCTCCAAGGTCATGTGGAAACTGCTGCCTCTTGGCAATGCTTTGATATCCAGCTGCACATTTCTCTCCTGGGTCAAAACTGGAGACTGGACACCGCAGCCCCAAATTTTGTCTTCTACTCCAAGCCTTCCCTGCATTCCCCACCTTACCCCAGTTCCATGCAACCCCTTTTCTAGGCTTACTTCACTGCACTACAACTCCCTTCCTGATAAAAATCCCGAACTCCCAGGAATCATCTTATATGTTCATAGTGTCCCTATTCTACAATCCCTCATTTCTCTTCAGACTCCTAGTCACCAACTGGATGCTCATCTCCTTCTCCCCCTTGCCCGTATCACATGTCCTCTACCAGCCTGGTGCTCTCTCTTGTCCCAATGTCAGGGCATTATACGGAGACTTCAACTACCTTTTCATTTCCCTTACCATGTGTCTCACCCTTCATGCCCATCGAAGTCTAGGGAAATGGAACTCCCCGAACTTTCGCTGCACCAGCTCCAGTGGTTTCACCCTGCATAGCTAAGTCGGCCTCTCACTCATAATTCTAAACTCCATTCTGAGTCCCCCAAAAGCCCTGTTCCATGGCACCCTAAGTCCCTTTGAATCCACATAATGCGTAACATACAAACCTTCCCAGGCTTTATAATTTCTCATCCTGACTCTGAGAAGACACCATCCCTCCTTGTCCCCCCTCATACCCACCTTTTCTTATCCACAATCCTTCTCTGGCCAGGTCTCCAAGGATTTCATCTAAATACCACAGAGGCCACAAGGAGTAGAAACGGTAATAGAACCAGAAGAGAGATGTATTTCTGATTTCCCAGGTTCTTGTTATGAACTCTCAAAGGACAAGCACATAGAGTTTTTAAAAACAACAAAGAATGAGGACAGTGATGTCTGGCCTGAGTTCCAGTTCACAGAGGGCCCAAAATAAGGTCGTTGACTGCAGGCCTGCGCATGACTGACATGAAAAATATCCTGCATATTTACTGGAGTTCTTGAGTTTTATGACATAATATTTTTAAAAATCTTTGTGACCTTTCCCTTGAAAGTGCAGTTAAAATGCATGTGGAATGAGAATACACTTAATGGTTAGGCTGCTGTGCAGGTGAAGTCAGTTTCTGGGACAAAGGCCACTGCAAGGCAACCTGGGGCCACAGAATGATCTGGGCAGTCAGGTCATCTGTTTTGGAGGGTAAGTCAGAAGTGAGGGAGGCAAGTTAGAAACATTTATTTGGAGGATTATAGCCAGATAAGGAAATATTGGAAAATTTGAAAATAAGGTAAGATGAGCAAGATGACAGGATCAGCTAACTACAGGTAGGTGATGTCAAAAGAAAACATGCATTGGGCAAATTGAAAGAGGCAAGAAACACTTTATTGAAGACCGACCATGCAATAGGACAGTGAGACTGAGCTCAACACCTTCAAAATACAAGGCTGGGGAGATTTTAAGAATGGCAGCAGGAATCATAGGCATCTGTGTTTGCCAGTTGGCTTTACACAAAAGAAAAGTAAAACTTCTCCTGAAATCCTGACAAGAGGTCCTTTCACTATTGGCTGTAAATGTCCTCACCCAAGTTAGGCTGCTGCCCTCCCTCAGAGACTAGGACACAGGAACACCACGAGGATTAACACAGAGGAATGACATTCACACATAGTTTGCTCTGCTGCAGATGTTTCTATGAAACCTAAGATGGGAGTTCTAACAGCATCTTGAGGCTATGAAGCCTCACCTTCACACTTCACCTGCAGTCTCTCTAGCTTTGGGAGATGCCCTCTTCCCCAAGAGATTCCAAAATACCCCTCAGAAGAAACTTAGCTCCATAAAGAGTGAAGTCATTTCTAATTCTCAGGATATCAGTGTGAACTAGGACATATGAGCCAAAGCCTTGGTTGTATAACCAGCATTTCCAATTATATCCTATTAACAAGGAAGACAGTATCCTACTGAACTTATGGAAATCGATCCACTGCCACAAAAATGAAAAGTATTTATGAGGGCTTTAGAAATATTTTGGGAGAAGTAAAACAGGAAGAAAAAAATCAGTGTTGATACCCACATGGGAGTCCTCCTGTACATTCTTGCTGTCCAAAACAGTGTCCAGGTACCCTCCACAGGATCCAGTGGAGAAGGGACAGAGCTTGAACTCCTGGAAGCTTAACATATGCTCCCACTAGTCATCACATGACCATTCCCCTTGCTGGGAGGGACTCGGTGTCACCTTCACTGTGGACATGGTGCAAACAGGACCAACCAGAGGTGGGATCTGTTGTGGAATGTTAGCTTCAGTCATAAATAACCTTACTGCTAGCTCTCATTTTTGAGCATTTATTGACTCAGTTCAAGTCTTCTAAGGACTTTCCACCTTCACAACAAATTTATTTCAACGGTGAAAAAAATTTATTCAGGGCTTAATAGCATAGAGGAGGAAAGCAGGGTCACTAATATTTTACATCCAGCTCAACCACTTCACTCTCAGCAGAACTGATGGGGTTGGACACTTCACACTGGTAGTTCCCAGCATCCTCCCTCCTGACAGGGTCTATGGTGAGGGTTCTGTTGCTCCAGGTCAGCTTCATGCTCTTACAGACTCATGTTATTGAAGAACCACTTGGTGAGGATCACAGTTGAGTAGCAGGTCAGGACCATAGCATTCTCATGCTCTGTGACTGTGGTGTTGCTCTCTAGGAGGGTGGGCACTCTTGTGAGCTCTGCGAAACGACCAAGGACTGATTGAGAGTGGGGTTGGGACTTGGGATCCTGCTACATTCTGAGACATCTCAGCCACTCATAGTCCCCAGCTAACTCTGTAAATGTCACCAGAGGATTGTCCTGAACTCTGCAGAAGGACAATTGTCTTTGTTCACGTGACAATGTGTAAGGATAGAGCTGCACTTCTTCTCTGACCCCACATAACCCCAGAGTGACCCCTGACCTGTTCCCCACACATCTCTGTAATATCAGCATAAGGAACACCTTCCCAGCTGATGTTTCCTATAACCTCATCATCAGGTAGTATTTTCCTCTCATGAGCTTTTATTAATTCTTTCTGTCATTAACTTCAAAAAAGATGAGGTCCCACTCTTTATGTAAAATTCCATGTATGTTATGTAAGGCAGGCTACCACCTCTGTCCATCTCTGGGGCCAAGGGAACTTTATAGAAAGTGAAAAGGCATTTACCTCTTTTTAAATAATTCATTAGGCAATACTGATGGCCTAACCCAGTCTTCATTATCTTGAAACTGGAGAAGTTCCAGCTAAATGACTTTTCAATCTAAAACAACTTTATTACCTGGCCTGCAGACTGAATATCATGGTAAAATAAGTCTCTAGAGAGAAGTGGTTATAATTTTAACAAAAGACAGGAGGTATAGGAATAGAAGGAAACTATTCAATATGATAAAGGCTACACATGAAGTCCACAGCTAACCCAACATTTAATGGAGAAACTTGGAAAATGTTACTATCATCATGAACAAGAGAAGGATGCTGTTTTTCTTTTTTAAAAAATATATTTTATTTCTTTTTTACAGAAAGGAAGGGAGAGGGATAGAGAGTTAGAAACATCGATGAGAGAGAAACATTGATCAGCTGCCTCCTGCACACCCCCTACTGGGGATGTGTCCGCAGCCCAGGTAGATGCCCTTGACCGGAATTGAACCTGGGACCCTTCAGTCCCCAGGCCAATTCTCTATCGACTGAGCCAAACCGGTTAGCTGGAAGATGCTGTTTTTCCTACTTATTCACTATAATATTGGAAGAACTGGCTGGAAAAATCAGGCAAGATGATAAAATGAGAGGTATCCAAATTGGAAAGGAAGAAGAAAAATTATCTTTTAAAAAAGACAACATAATCATATATAGAAAACCCTAAAAATTTCACCACACACACACAGCAAATAGTTTATAAGACCTGAAAAAAAGGCAAAGTTGTTGGAGACAAAATCACCACTCAGCATAATTTCCATTATTTTCAACAAAAATGAACAATGCCAAAATAAAATTAAGAGAACAGTTATATTTAAAATAGCATCAGAGAGACTAGAATATTTAGAATTAAGTTAATTAACAAGATACAGATATATACACTGAAAACTACCAAATGTCTCTGAAAGAAAGTAAAGAAGACACAAAATACCTTGAAAAATATCCATGTTCATGGGTTGGAAAACCCCCAAATATCTTCCAATTTGATATGATCTTTATCTAATTCTTTATGACTTTTTTCAGAAATAGGAAAATCCACTTTAAAATTCATAACGAATTTCAATGAACCCACAAATTTGTTCGATAATCTTAGGAAAAAAGAACAAAATCGGACGTCTTACACTTACTAATTTCAAATTTTAATACAAAGCTGAAGTAACCGAAATATGGTGACACTAGCAAAAAGACTTCTATTTGTCAAAAGACACAATCAAATGGTTTTAACAAAGGAGCCAAGACTGTTCAATGGAGAAAGGACAGTCTTTTCAACAAATGGTGTTGAACAGCAGCCTCCACTTGCAAACAATTGGAGTAGACCAACGCTTATACCATAAACAACAGTTAAGTCAAAATGGGTTTGAATCCTAAATGTGAAACCTAAAACTATAAAACTCATTAAAGAAATTATAGAGGGATGCATCATGACATTGAATTTGAAATGATTTCTTGAAAATGACTGTAAAAATACAGGTAAAAAAAGAAAAATAGGTAAATTGGATATTATCAAAATGAAAAACTTCTGTTCATCAAAGGACACAATAAATAGAGTGAAAGGTGACCTATAAAATGGTAGAAAATACTTTGCAAGTCATATATAAGGTGAGGGGTTAATATGTAGAATATACAAAGAACTCCTCCCACTCAACAACAAAATCAAATAACCTGATTAAAAAACGGTCAAAACAATTGAACACATATATCTTCAATGATGAAATACAAATGGCCAGCATGGGTATCCTATATAATAAAGAGCTAATATTCTAATTAGACCAGAAGGCGGAATGACCTTCCAGAATCACCAGTGGGCAGAGGGTGAGGCCGCAAGGCAACTGGCTTAGGCAGCCAGGGCTGTGATGGCCAAGCCTCTTGCACGAATTTTGTGCATTGGACCTCTAGTGAATAGATATCTAACACCACTGATCCTTAGAGAAGTCTAATCCAAACAACAATGAGATGTCATTGTATACCCATTAGGATGGTCACTATTGGAAACATAGAAAATAACCTGTGTTGGCACAAAATGGAAAAATTGGAGCCGGGCCCACTGTGGTTGAAAACGCAAAATGGTGCAGCTACTATATTAAACAATTTGGAGGGAGATAAGAAATAGATTTAGAATGTACCATGTGGTCCAGCAACCTTACTTCTGCTTTTGTATCCAAAGGAATGGAAAGCAGGACTTTGAAGAGATATTTACACATCCATTTTCATTGCAGAATTATTCACGATAGCCAAGAGGTGGAAGCAACTCTATTTTTCATAGAGTAACATAAAAAATGTAGCACATACATATACAATGGTACCTTATTCAGCCTTATAAAAATGGTAATTCTGGATAGTATGCTCCATGAAACAAGCCAGTCACAAGAAGACAGGAACAGTGTGTTCCACTTATATGTATCTCAAGTATTCAAATTTACAAAAACAAAGAATTTTGGTCACTGAGAGCAAGAGAGCCAGCAACGATAATGCCAAGATTTCCTAGAAGAATGGATTTGACCTTGACTGAGAAGAGGAGGATTTGGGGAGGATCTGGTTGGGAGGTGGGGAGAATAAAGATATTTGTTTTGCACACATTACAATAGAGGTGCCCAATTATGTCTAGGAAAGATTCCCCAGATTGGCTTAACTCATTCTCTCCTAAACCCTTTGGGAAACACACACACACACAAAAACAAACAAACAAACAAACAAAAAAACTCAGAAGCTGGAGATAGCAATTCCTGGAATCTCTGACAACAGAATCAATGTGTGAGTTCTGGAGAAGGGAAGCAGTTTTGTGCGGTGTGGGTTGTGACTCTCCCACACCCAGGGCCATGGAGCTGGTGGGTCCTGGACTTTGGATATGGAGACTGCAGAGGGACTGTTACTCAAGACCAATGTAGTATGTCCATTTCCCAGTGTTTTAATCCAGGAAGTAACAGCAACACGTTAGGAAATCAATTTTCCAGTCCTGCCTTTAGAGATCATGCGGGAAACTGCAACTTTAGTCTGCTTCCCAATACATAAAAATTAAGTTAAGTAAGCAATACTTTTCTTAAAAAGGAAGGTAGACCAGTATGGTCTGGTTAATGAACTGAGAATTGTAATTTTTTTCTTTTTCATTTTATATTATTTTATTTTATTTCTATCACCATTTATTTTAATTTTATCCTCCTGTTATAAAAAAAATAACAAAACAAATACAAAGAATATGCCAGTGCCCATTATATATCATTTGGACAAAGAGCCAAGTCATTTGGGCTTCAAGGACAAATCTTAATCAGTTTTTAAGACCCAGAGAAGGTAAATTGTTTTGAGGTGACCCTCCACAAACCAAGGAGATTATAACTCCCTCTGCAGGTGGAACATGAAATAGTTATTCCATGTCTGATATTCACACTGTAAGCAAAGCCAGGTCCCAGCTCTCTCCTGTTGGATGTTCTTTCTTGTATTTGTGACAACACTGAATGTTGCCTGATAAGCCCTGTGTCTCTGTGTGTTCTGTTAAAAGTTATCACAGGAAGGTTCTGGTTTCTTTGGGCCATAGTGAGGATATCTGCCCCAAACAATGAGAGCTCCCCTGGATGGAATCGAAGTTCTTTAAATGACATTCTTTGAGTTTATTTACTATTTTTTCGCATTATCTACTGCAAGGTCCTTCCTCTTGGAAGATGAAAACTCAGCTGATTTCATCCTCATCACCAATTCTCTCTCTCTCTCTCTCTCTCTCTCTCTCTCTCTCTCTCTCTCTCTCTCCAGTATTTTTCTAATGACCAATATTTAGTGTAGGCTTATTGTGTCTGTTTAATGCCATTCACATTTGAGCCAACTACCTGAGATTTCTTTAAATTTGAATCTCCAGAGAACATCATAGACAGAGAACCTTCCTTATGTGAACTACAGAGGTGGGCATGGGATGGTTCTGCTCATTAGACATTTGTAATGCCATAAACAGAGTAGAAAAAGCCAAATACTTCTCTACATCCCTTCACAGATTCTCCAGGTTTTCTTTCCGCTGTACTGCTCTCGGTTGATCACATTACAGAATTTTCCCAACCAATGGTCAGGTGTAGGGGCAGGACTATGAAAAGTCACGTGAATGTTCTGGGCTCTTTGTTCAAATTAAGAATTTCAGGATGACAAAAACAAACTATTAAACCCGCCACAGGCCCTTCTAAGTGGCTGCACAGATTATGAGCCCATGAAGCGGCCTCACTACCAGGGCAAATGGATGTGTTCATTCTCCAAGTTAATTCAATGCCAAACTCAAGTCATAAAAATGGCAAGAACTAGAGGCTTTCCTGCTAATGAAAAACAACACTGTATGTTTCTAAATGCCTTAGTAAGACACGTGTGCTCCAAAGGGTGGAAGTGATGCCTGCTAACTTTGATGCTCTAAGACAATGACATCAGTAATGACAGTGACACCAGAGATAGGATCAACTCTTCTGATCAGCAGTTTAAGCAAAGCATGAGCTATAGCGTCATCCTCATCCTTGACCATTCAGGGATCTTCCACTTCTGTGGCCATTTAGGGATCTGCCCCAGATGGCTCCACTAGTCTGGGCCATGCTGGATGTACCCACCAGAGAAAAGGATAAGTTGCTAATTGATGTTAGAAGAATGGCAGGTGCTTTGTGAAACCTCTGGTGAGACCTAATAAAATAATTACTCCTGGGCAGACTCCTTGTGAACAAGGCCATATCTACTACAGCAATAAAACAACAGCTCCCAACAGGCTTCTAGGCTGCGGAGGGATGGAGACTCTGAACGTGGTCTGTAATGTGACCAGGTAGGCAGAACTGCCCATCATAACTTGGGTTCTACCACATCCACCAACATAAGTTCAGGTGAGGAGAGAAGCATCCATCACAGATGGAAGTGACACATCCTCAATTAGACAAGGACAGGTGGTTACCTACCACTCCATCCCTGTGATCTACCACAGAGCTCTTACCTGTGGAATCACAGAAAGTTAATCTCACTAGTCAACAAAGAAGGAAAATGCTCCACACATTCCAAGTTTATGGCAGCCCTCAATTTCTTCTCCCCCAACATACACATAGCATCAGTCTTTTCCTTGCCTGTCCCCAGGCTCCTAGTGAGATTTACTTACTGACACACAAATCCCCTGGGATATGGCTAACGTGTTTACTCAGTTGAGGCAAATCTTGGTGTACAGGGGTGAGATTGGCCTTTCATGGCTCTCCCAGGCCTTGGGGAAACTGCTTTGAGAGCCAAATGCACACATCTCTTCTGGGTTGGAGCTGGAAGATGGACACTCTGGCCCTCAATTTGGTCCTCACCCTCAAGCCTCCCTGCAATCCCCACTTTTCCTAGGCTCCATGCCAACACCTGTTATAGTCTGACTACCCTGGACTTCAACTAATTTCCTGGCTCAAATACCATATTCCCTAGGATCATCTTCTGCATTCATGGTGTCCCCATCCCTCCTCACTATTCAGACTCCTAACTCCCTACAAGATGCTCAATTGTGTTTCCTTCTTGTTTCTTATTTTATGTCTATTCTGTAACAGCGGACAGCCAGTATATCTAGTGCTCCTTCTTTTCCCAAATGTCAGGAAACTAATATATATCTTCAAGAACCTTATCCTTTCCCCGATCCCTGTGTCTCACCCCTTTCGCCTATCCAAGTTTGGGAGAACGGCACTCCCACTTCACTACACCAGCTCCAGTGGCTTTTCCCTCAACAGGTAGAAGGTAGCCCCTCACTCATATCACTCAGCCCCATCCAGAGCCTGCCCCAAAAGAGCCAACCTGCAGGGCACCTTTAGATCCCCGTGACCTCATATAATGCCTAACATCTCCAAACCCCCCAGGCTTTACATTTATCATCGTGCCTCTGAACAGAACCTATCACTCAACAGCTCCCCTCTATGCCCACCTCTGCTTACCGACAATCCACCTCTGGCTAGCTCCCCAAAGGAGTATAACTATATATCCCAGAGGCCACAAGGTACTGGAAAGATTTATTTCCATTTCCCAGGTTCTGGATGGGGATTCTCTAAGAACCGGCACCTGGCGATTGTAAAAACAATGAAGAAAATAAAGTATGAGGACACCTGTCTGGCCTGAGCTCCAGGTCATGGGAGACACAAAACAGCATATTTTAGTGACAGCCTGTGGGTGGCTGACATGTCAGGGACCTGCATGTTTACTAGAGTTTCTTAGGTTCTAGACAGAATATTTGTTAAAATCTCTGTGATCTTTTTCCTTGAAGGTGCAGTGAAAAGGAATGTGAACACTGTTGATGGCTTGGTCCCTGTGGACCTGTGCCCTTTCAGACCTACATGTTTTCTCAGATTCTGATGCAAATGTCATCCTGAGGTAACCTGGAGCCTCAAAAACATCTAAGAAGTCACGTCAGATGCTACTGTGGATGCCAAGTCAGAAGAAAGGCAGGAAAACTGGAGACCTTTATGTGGAAGATTTTAGCCTGATAAGGAAAAAAATTGGAAGATTTGAAAAAAAGGTAAGGATTGACAATGTGAACAAAATGACAGGATCAGCTTGCTGCAGGTAGATGAAGACAAAGTAAACCAGGTGTCCAACAAATTTAAAGAGGCAAGGAAGACATTCTTCAAACCATGTAATAGGACAGTGAGATGAAACTCAACACCCCTGAAAGAAAAGGCTGGGGAGATTGTAAGAAAGAAGAAGGAATTACAGGCATTTGTGTTTAATAATGTGCTTTACAGAAAGGAAATGTAAACCTTCTCCTGAAATCCTGACAGGAGGTCTTTTCACATATTGGTTGTAAATGTCCCCACAAAAGTTAGGCTCCTACTCTCCCTCAGAGACTGGGACACAGGGACAGCAGGAGGATTACATTTCAAATGGATGGGGCCAGGTCCTTGAGACAGTTATTCTCTGTGTCATAACACTGGCAAGAAGCTTTTGAGGAAACTTATGTATATTTCAAAAGTGCAGAGAAAGAATCTGCAATTACTAATTACTTTTATAAAAGAAATGGTCTAAGTCTGGAATACAAAGCATGTTTTCAGGAAGAAACTGTGTAAAGTTTAGTGACTCTGAGGGAACATTTAAGGCCTCTAGTTCAGAACAAAACTGCTTTCTGCACAGTGGAGGGAAACACAACTAAATCTCTTTCAGACAAGACCCACTGGACATCTTTATCATTTCAATCAATGTATAAAGAGGTGAAATTTCCCAGCAATTTATAAACAGATGCAAAGTCGCTGAGAGGTCCTGAACAGAGCCAGGAACTGATCTCCCAGAATGCTGTGCTTCTAGAGTTCTCCATGGAGACATTACCTTGCTCTCTACAGTCACCTTCCTTTTGACCACAGGACACCTCCTACAACATGGCTGGTGTCACTGGATTGGGCCTGATTAGTGACCTAAGTGCAGAGGAACTGACATTTACCACATAATTTGCTCTGATGCAGGATTTTCTATGAAACGGAAGATGGGAGATCTAACAGCCTCTTGAGGTTAGGAAGCCTCACCCTCTAGTGTTGGGTAATGCCCTCATTTCCAAGAGATTCCAAAAAACCCCACAGGTCAAATTTAGCTCCATGAAAGGTGAGGTCATTTCTAATTCTGTGGGCATCAGTCTGAACTAGGACATTTGAGCCAAAGCCTTGGTTGTATTACTAAGGTTTCCAATTATACCCTATTTAACAAGGAAGACAGAGTCCAATTGAGTTTATGCAAATAAGTCTATAGCCATATAAATAAAAATACTCAAAAAGACTTAAGAAATTTTTTGAAATAAGGCAAACAGGGAGCAAAAAAGTTCAGTGTTGTTACCCACATGGGTGTCCTCCTGTCCATTCCCATTGCCAACAACAGTGGCTGGGCATCCACTACATGTCCCCCTGGAGGAGGGACAGAGCTTGGATTTATGCAAACTCATCATGTGCACCCAGGATAATCACACAGCCACTGCCATTCTCTTGAAAGACTCGGTTTCACCTCCACTGTGGAGATGGTACAACTTAGACCACACCTAGGTGGGATCTGGTATAGACTCTCTCCTTAAGAAAACAATAATGACAATGTCAGGTCTCGTTTTTGAGCATTTATTGACTCAATGCAAATCTTCTAAGGACTTTCCACCCTCACAACAAATCCATTTAAAGGGCACAAAAGATTATTCAGAGTTTTGTAACATATAGGAGAGGAGGAGGGTCACTAATATTTTACATCCAGCTCAACCGGCACCCTTTAAGCGGAACTGATGGGGTTGGACACTTCTCACTGGTAATTCCGAGCATCCTCCCTCCTGATGGGGTCTATGGTGAGGGTTCTGTCGTTCTAGGACAGCTTCATCCTCTCCGTCAGCCACAGATTCATGCCTTTGAAGAACCACTGGGTGGAGACTGCATTTGTGTAGCAGGTCAGGACCACGGAATCCTTATGCTCCATGAATGTGGTGTTGCTGGCTAGGAGGGTGGGCAATCTCACTCTGTGGAGAAATAGAGAACATAGCTAAATGAAAGTGGGCTTGGGACCTGGGCCATGCCAGCTCCTCAGACATCTTAGCCACTCAGAGTCCACTGTGAGCTCTGTAAAGTCACCAGAAGATGGTTCTGATCTCTGAAAAAGGTCAATTGTCTTTGTTCAGGAGACGATGTGTAGGGAAGGGGTTGCACCTCTTCTCTGAACCCAGATAACCCCTGACCTGTTCACATAGACATCTTTGTAGTATCAAAACAGGGAACTCTTTCGCAGCCCATGTGTCCTATAACCTCACCGTAATGTGGAAGTTTCCTCTCATGTGCTTTTACTGACCCTTTCCTACAAATTCTTTTGACTTAAAAATTCCCTGTATGTTGGGAAAGGCAATCTTACCACTTCTGCCCACTACTGTTAGCAGGGGACTTTACAGAAAGTGAATGGGCATTTAACTATTTTTAAATAACTCATTAGGCAATAAAGATGGCCCAGCCCAGTCTCCATGACCTTGGATCTGCATATGTCCCATTTATAGGATTCCTAAGTCTGAACAGGACTTTATTTACAGGCCTGCTGATTGCATATAATGGTAAAAGAAATCACTAAAGAGAAATGGTTATGATTTTAACAAATGACAGAAATTTTAGGAATATGTTGAAATTACTTAATATGGTAAAGACCACACATGAGCGTCCACAGCTAACACATTACTCCATGGAGAACCTCTGAAAACAGTACTAAGATCATGAATAAGATATGGATGCTGTTTTTCCCCGAATTCATCTAGTCAGAAAAATCAGGCAAGAAGATGAGATAAGAGATATCCAATTTAGAGAGGGATAAGAAAATATCTTTTTAAAATGACAACATAATCTTATTGTAGAACACCCTGAAGATTTCACCACATACATACCTAAAACAACTATTATAACTAATAAAAAAGATGAAGTCGCCAGAGACAAAATCAACACTCAGCAAAATTTCCATTCTTTAAACAAAAATGAACCATCCTCAAATAAAATAAAATAAACAGTTCCATTTACAGTAGCATCAAAAAGACTAGATACTTAGGGTTAAACATAATAAGGTGGAAGATGAATACACTGAAAACTACCAAATATTTCTGAAAGTAAAGAAGAAACAAATAACTGGAAAGACATCCACGTTCATTGATTCCAAGACCACCAACTATCTACATATTTGAAACAATACCTATCAAAATCTCAATTACTTTTTTTTCAGAAATAAAAAAAAAAAATCCATCGAGACTTTATGTGGAATTTCAATGGATCCCATATGTTTGCAACAATCTTAAAAAGGATGAATTGAAATTGGAGGTCTCACAGTTACTGTTTTCAAATCTTACTACAAAGGGAAAGTAACCAAAATAGTTACACTGGCATAAAGACTTCTATTTGTCAAAAGGCACAATCAAATGGTTTTGATAAAGGAGCGAAGACTTTTCAATGGAGAAATTACAGTCTTTTCAACAAATGCTGTTGAACAGCAATATCTACATGCAAACAAATAAAGGGAACCATTGCTTATCCCATACACAACAATTCAGTCAAAATGGATTGGATCCTAAAGGTAAGAGCTAAAATTATAAAACTCTTAGAAGAAAACATAGGGGTAAGCAGTATGGCATTGGATTTGGCAGTGATTTATTGAATATGAAACTAGGAACTCAGGCAAGAAAATATTAGATAATTTAGATTTTTGTCAAAATGGAAAACTTCTGTTCATCCAAGGACACACTCAACAGAGTGAAAGGTGATCTGTGGAATGGTAGAAAATACTTTGCAAATCTTCTAAAGACTAGAGAGATTTTAAGAAAGAAGAAGGATTATAGGCATCTGTGTTTTCTAATGGGCTTTGCAGAAAGGAAATGTAAACCATCTCCTAAAGTCCTGGCAAGGGGTCTTTTCACATATTGGTTGTAAATGTTGGATACTAACTGAGGGGTTAATATCCAGAATATATAAAGATCTCCTGCAATTCAAGAACAGCAACAACAAATAAACTGATTTAAAATTGGCAAACCTCGTGAATACACATTTCTCCAGAGAAGATATACAAATGGTCAATAAGCCCAGGAAAAGATGCTCAACATCACTATCATTAGAAAAATATAAATCAAAACTCTCAAAGTTGATGCTTGTGATATTGAGTGTGGGTAACTCCACTGAGCAGGTAACAGGAGAACACTGCCCTGTGCGACACTTGAGTCCTCCAAGCCTTCAATCAGAGTTGGCACCTCTCACCTCTCAGCCAACTTAAAGGAATAAAGCAGGTCTATGTATCACAAGACAAATACATGGGGCTCTGAGCCCTCAGCGAACTTAAATCCTTTATCTGGGAGAAAGGACAGCCTTTCTCAGGAGCCAAGACTGTTCAATAGAGAAAGGACAGTCTTTTCAACAAATGAAGGGAACCATTCAATAGATTAGCAGGATTTGCTGGTGAAAAAACAGAGAACGGAGAGTTAGAGACACCCCTCTCCCCCCAATCCTCCCACACCTCTCCTAGTTCTTCACTGACCAGCTGGCTGCTATTTTTCCCAGCTGCACAGACCTTCTTTTCCCAGCCGAGGTGTGTTTTAAAGAGGCACCATTTCCCAGGACATCTTAGACTCTAAGACTTGGAGACTCAGATTGGAGCAGAAATAAAACAAGGGACCAGGATCAAACCTGTGGTCAGTTGACTACTCAGGCCCTGGTTCCAAGAGCTGGGTCAGGCTTTCCCAGGTGAGTGTGACTGACATGAGCCAGTGAGCCAATAAATGATAGAGCAGAGCCCAAAGAATGAGCCAGAAAAGAGTGAAGCGACAGGCACCATCTGATTGTGGCAGCAGAACCATATGTTTTGCCCTTGGTCATTAAAGTCACCCTACCGTGCAGAGGGCAGGTGAGGCTTGTGCAGATGCAGAAGGGGTGATGAATGGCTAGAGGGGAGCATGGATTGCTGACATTCGGACCATTGTGGACCATTTGTGTTTGGTGGCTATGAGATAGAAATTTGGAAAGATCTTAAAATTCCCCCATATGCAAAAATTACTATTAATACCCCAGGTCCTAAGAGCAATAGCAGGAAGGACTATTTCTCTAGAGAACAGCAAAGTTTCTGAGACATGGGTCTCAACCCCTGGAGTAACAGGGAGCCTTTCCCAAGTGGCCAGAATTCCAAGGACTCTGCATCCAGGTTTCAGCCTCTGAAGAGGTTTTAGCTCATTCCTTCCTTCAGTAGCCATTTATTTCTACCTAATTCATCAAATCAACCGAGTGTTACATCTTGATCCCTTAGCTGGTTACAAGTGTAAAATGGGGAGCTAGCAGGCAAAGTCCTTTCCTTTATATCCAGTGGGAATGACAGGAACACATCAGGAAACAAATCAGTGGTTTCACCTCCAGTGCAGGGAGGGGTGGATCATCCAGCTGAATGGAAGGTCTGGGTTTTCCCAGCACTGACTGATTGTTACTGTAGGTAATTTGGTTCTAGAGTACAAATAAATTAATTCTCCATTTGGGATAATTTTGTAGACCACAGTCTCTCCCTCTGAACTGGGGATGCCTAAGGGAAGATCTAAACCAGTGATGGCAAACCTATGGCACGTGTGTCAGAGGTGACATTCGAACTCATTTTTGGTTGATTTTTCTTTGTTAAATGGCATTTAAATATATAAAATAAATATCAAAAATATGTATTTGTTTTACTATGGTTGCAAATATCAAAAAATTTCTATATGTGACACGACATCAAAGTTAAGTTAGGGTTTTTCAAAATGCTGGCACGCCGAGCTCAAAAGGTTCACCATCACTGCTCTAAACCAATGTTTGCTTTAGGGATCCCTCTGGGATGGAGGAGAGGTAAGGGCTGCAGACAGACCTTGAGTGACTTTCATGGTCTGTGTGGCTCTGCTTTAGTGACTATATCTCCCTGTGCCTTGGTTTCCTCTCAATGCAGTACAATGAACATTTGACTGACAGGGTGTCAGTGTATTAACAATAAAATATTCACAGTATCTGACTAAATATTGGCACATGGGAGCTGCTCAAATGAAGGGCATCTGTTATTGATCAACTCCAAGAGAGAATCTCCTGGGCTGATCCCTGGTGGATGAGGAGCTGCCAGGAGCATCTTTCCTCCTTTTTGTTCCCTGTGATTCTGACCTTTCCTGGACTCTCCTAAATGTTTCAGTGTAGTTCACAAATGGCCTGGCGACCTTGTCCATCTCTGCTAGCCACACACATTCTCAGGTGAAGCACCACCCCTATCCAGATGTGGCTCATGTGGCTGAGCTCTGGCTTCTGAGCAGCTCAAATGCCTTGTGACTCAGACACCTGGGAAACCATTGCGCCCACTCAGCCCTCCCCAGGAGGTTAACCCCAATCTGACACAGGATCCCCAGGGTCGCTGGAGTCAGAAACCCTGGGGCAGGGGTCTGGGTGGGGCTGCCAAAGCTGAGCTTCTTTATGAGGATTGCAGGGGGCTCCTCAGGATGGGCCCTGGCCAAGCCCTGCAGTGTCTTTCTCAGGGTCATGGTCATAGGAAGGGGCCGAGGGAACCGGACTGAGACTGCTCTCTCTCTGCTGAGTGACTCCCGTCAGACTGGCCCTTCTCTCTGTGGAGAATTTCTGCAGGGCTGGAATCCGGGAAGGGAACTCTGATCTTAGAAAGTTTGTCTTCACTGTGTGTGTCCTGCACTAAATGCCCAAACCCAACCTGGAAGATGATGCAGAGTGGGATGGAGGCAGAGTCCAGGGCTGTCAGTCCTGTGTGTTCACCCACCCAACACCCAGATGTCAGAGAGCAATCACTTACTGTATACATTGAGCCGTCCAAATTCTATTGCTTTTTTTTGTGCCTCCAAGGTAGACTACTAGGGTGTAGATTCCTGTGTCCTTCTGAGTTACCCTCTTTAACTGAAGGATCCATCAAAGTTTATTTGCTCTTGACCGCTGTATGCACGCCCTCTTCTAGAAGTTCTTATGTGCAATGCAAGACTTGCAATATGGTGATAGTAGTTTGCCCCTTCCCCCCTGTATCACATGAAGCCTATATAATTGGGAGGCATATTGCAATACGTAGAATCACATCCTTCCTTTCAGCAGCATTGGTTGACACAATAGCGAGTTGGGCAGTTGTGGGCAGGCTCCATAAATTTAAGAGTGAAACTTGGAGGGAAGAGAGAAATTGCTCAATATTTGGATGTATATGTTAGGATGGAAAGATGTGGCCCTGGATTTGGAACAGGTCTCTTAATCTCAGCTTTGGTGTGTGTGTGTGAGTGTGTGTGTGAGTGTGTCAAGGTCAACAGCATGACCACCAATACCTCAGCACCTGTGAACATGTTACTTTTTTTGTTTCTCAGTCTCTTTTCCAGGTGTCTGTTCGGCTCACCCACTCACTGCCCACAGACCCCTGCTGACATTTAGGGGTGTCCATGGGAGGCACCTTCACGGAACACTTCCCTAAAGACTCTCTGTTAATCACTTTCTGACCTGTCTCTGCTCTGTTTTTCTTTTGATAACACTTGTGGGTACCTGACATCACATGTAGATATTTTCTTATCTCTCTCCACCCACAAAATGTGAACTCCATGGGGACAGGGGCTTGTCAGATCTTGCATTCCCAGTGCCTGCAACAGGCAGCATATACCTGTGGGTGAATGAACGTTCCCAGAGTCCTGCACCTCTTGTGGTGTATTTCTCCTTGGCTGGTGGTAAGGATGATATTTATCACCCCTGATTAATTTTTTTCTGTTGTCACCTGACATAAATTGTTATTATTATGGTCACTTTCCAAAATTCAATACTCAGTGATGAATAACAGGAATTAACAGCAACTGAAGTTTCCCTGCCCCACTCCACTTCCAGATCATGAGATTTCCCAGTTACCTGTTACCCATCTTCCTTACCCATCCTACTCTGCCCCCCTGTCCTCTCTCCTCTGGTCCACACAGAAGCCCTCCCTCCACTCTCAGAGTGCTGTTCTCCCCAGGAGATCCCAGCAAGTCCCCATCTTTCGTCCTTCAGTCCACCCTCCAGTGATTGTTCCTTCCTTAACGGCAAACAGGAGCCCCTGCCAGGGGACTGGTCCTCTGTGGATAGGGGCTGAGAGTGACTCCATGGTGTCTGCTGCCTGCACTGTCCCTCCCTCTGTGAGAAGAGCTTAGATTCCAGGAAAGCTCAAAGGCATCGCTGTACAAACTGTTGGGATCTGCTCTCCCTCTTCACTGCACTGGGCCTCCTCCTGGTGCAAGATCACTTACCTGGTCACATGGACCAGGGCGGAGTTTGTGCCAAGGACCCACCTCCTCCTCCCCTCATTTTTGCCACCCTCTCCCCCTCCTTCCAGCTTACCATCCCTCTAAATTTTGGTTGCCTTGGATCTGCTCAGGTATCTGAACACACACACACACTCACTCACGTGCTCTGTTTAGAAAGCACCAGCCTAGGCCCTTCAGGTCATGGGTGAAGCAGGGTGTCCCTTGGGGGTGTGGACAAAGGAGCCCCAAAGTGCTAGGGCATCTGCATGCACGACTCTGCAGAAAGGTTCAGTGACGCAGATCCATTTTATTGTGGAACTACAGGGGTATATATAGCATGAGGGGACCAATCAGAGGGAGACACATTGCTACAGGCGACCAATGGCTGAAAGCCTGGGGTACTGTGCAAGTGGATCTAGGACAGTGATTCCCAAAGTGGGTGCTACCGCCCCCTGGTGGGTGCTGCAGCGATCCAGGGGGGCATTGATGGCCACAGGTGCATTTGTTTTAACTTTTTCTGTGTTACCTTTCTATTCTGAGTTCAATAAATAGTTTCATAATTTCAAACTTCAATGTTTCTAATTTACACCTTTCTTTACTATATTTTACTAAAAAGGTAGAAACATTAATACATATATCTTTCTGTTTAATTGCTATTAAAATTTTAAAAAAAATTAATTTCCAGGGGGCGCTGAGTAATATTTTTTTTGGAAAGGGGGCGGTAGGCCAAATAAGTTTGGGAACCACTGATCTAGGAGTTCATTCAGGCATGCGTTGCTACTTCCTGGTGTGCCGAGGAAGCATGTCATGGTGGAGGGTGCTCACACCATTCATCAGCCGCAGCTCTGAGACATACTTCCCGAGCTCTATGTACATCTCCCCCTTCCTTTATAATTAGCGCCAAAGCAAAGGAGTTGTCACTACTCAGAAGGAGATAGAAGGGTGGCCTTATAGACAGGTAAAAGTAGTAGCAGAGGCACGTGCCCCTGGAAACTGGGTACTGTCTACACCAACTGGCATGAGAATGCCAGGGTGAAATATGTCCACACAGTCATAGATACTTGCTGAGGAGCCACGTTCACCCAGGCCCAAACGGGGGAAAAAGCCAAACAGCATTGCCACCTTCAAGGCTGCCTTTCTCATCCTTGGATTCCCGTGGGAGGTAAAAACTGACAATGGACCATGCTACACCAGCACTCTATTTCAAGACTTCTTAAAATCACACGACAGTCCACAGTTCTTAACTGTGCGCCCCCCTGCTATTAGCTGTGATGATAGCACACATTAATAAGAATAACGTTCCTGCCAACGGGTTCCCCTCTGGCGCCATGCATGCGGCTTGGTATTGTAGAGCCTTGATGTCACCCCAGGTGATGGGGTGGGCTTGTCGGTGTCTAGGTCGTATCCGCCGTCGGGGCTGGTTCTCTTCTATGGTCAGGTCCTCCATTTCCTCCACGGGGGGCGATGGTGGCCATCTACGGCTCATCGCTGGTTGTGTAGGGTTTGACGTCATGAGCAGGGATCCACCCGGGACTTTTGTCGCCTTCTGGAAAAATACAAGCAAACCTTCTCCCCTGGGTTAAGAGCGGGTCGGGGCCTTTCCAGGCTCCGGTGAGTGGGTCTTTCCACCGGACCAAAGGAAGAGGTGTTGGTATGTCCCAGAGTCCTCCCCAATGTTTATACATAGGGGTTAATCCATGCTCATCTAAATGAAAATAATTGAGGGTAGTTAAGGCTTGGGTTAGCAGTGTATGAGGGTTTCTCCCTATCACTCCCCCTTTTTCTTTAATCAGTTGGGCCTTGAGTTCCCTGTGTAGTCTTTCAATAATTGCCTGTCCCTGGGGGTTGAAGGGGATGCCCATGGTATGCTTGATGTCGTGTGATTTTAAGAAGTCTTGAAATAGAGTGCTGGTGTAGCATGGTCCATTGTCAGTTTTTACCTCCCACGGGAATCCAAGGATGAGAAAGGCAGCCTTGAAGGTGGCAATGCTGTTTGGTTTTTTCCCCCGTTTGGGCCTGGGTGAACGTGGCTCCTCAGCAAGTATCTATGACTGTGTGGACATATTTCAATTTGCCAAATGCTGGGACATGCGTGAAATTCGTTTGCCATATGGCATTGGGCTGTAGTCCTCGGGGATTGGCCCCTCTGGCTTGTAAAGGCCCGAGGTGTAGTAGAGGGCCGCAGGATGGGCAAGCACGTATGAGGTGCTTGCACTGAGCTAGGGGCAGATGGAGGAAGAGCTTATGGAGAGAGGAGGCTGACATATGAAATTTGGTGTGTAGGAGTCTGGCCTCTTCTATGGGTTGTAGGGTAAGAACTAGCTTGTCCGCTTCTGCGTTGCCTAAGGAAAGTAGGCCTGGTAGGCCAGTATGAGACTGTAAGTGTTGGATATACCAGGGCTGTTTACGGTTCTCTAGGATGTCCTTTAGGAGTTGGAGGCTCTGATCTAGCGGGGTATCTTTAACTCTTAAGGTGGAATACCCTATATTTTTTGCCGTATGCACTGCATAAGCACTATCTGAGAATAAATTGATTGGACTATTTTGACAGTAGAGAAGGGCGTATATTATAGCTCTGAGTTCTCCTACTTGTGCTGAGCCTTGATAAGTATATTTAAGATAAGTGGGGTTGGTGGAAGTTTTAGGGGACTTTATTATTGCTGCACAGTAATGCTTCCCCGCGTCAGTGAAGGCGCAGGGTGCCCCAGGGATAGGTTTACTAGAGAGGCGTACCAGACCTAGTGTCTCTAATGGTACCTTTTAGAGGGTTTGGAGGAGCCTATGATTGGGTAGGTGATTATCTACCTGCCCTGGGTAGTTTAGGAGAAGTAACTGTGTTTCTAGATCTGTGGTTAATAGATGAGAGATTTGTTCCTGCGTATAAGGAAGTATGAGAGTGTCAGGTTCTTTTCCATATAGGGTAAGCGAAGCCTGTCTGAGCTTCTGTCCTATGAGGGCGTAGGCCGCTGTTGGGGGCATTACTTTAGCAAGCTGGCTGTAGGCCAAGTGTACCCAATAAAGAGGACCCTCCTGAAATAGTACTCCTGTAGGAGTCCCAATGGTGGCCAGTACTATCGCTTGGATTGGCTGGGTCAAGTCTATTCTGTGTAGCTCTCGCTCCCTTAGAGCCTGGTTGACAGCTTTAAGACCTCTTTGGCCTTGAGGGTTAGAGAGCGGGTACTAAGGGGGTCTGTGTCTCCTTCAAGCAATTGGAAGAGGGGGCCTAGGGCCCCGGTGGAGATTGATAAGCTGTTCCTAACCCAATTAATCTGGCCACATAGTTTCTGTAGCGCATGTAGGGAGATGGTATCAGGAATTGCAAGCTGAGGAGATATGGGTACTATTTGTTCATGTATTTTATATCCTAAAAAGGAGTATGGAGAAATGGTCTGGACCTTTTCGGGAGCTATATGGAGGTTAAGAGCTCGTAGGTTGCTAATAAGTGTTTGGTAGCATGCCTCTAGCCATATAGGGTCCCTATGGGCAATAAGGATATCATCCATGTAATGAGTGATAAAGCATTGTTTGGCTAGAGGTTTGGTTGTCACTCCAACATAAGCCTGGCACATGGTAGGGCTGTTCTTCATGCCCTGGGGGAGTACCTTCCATTGGTATCTATTTGCCAGTAGTTGATGGTTGGTAGAGGGCACTGAAAAGGCAAAGTAGGGCCTGTCCTCCAGGTGCAACTGGATAGAGAAAAAGCAGTCTTTAATATCTATGATTTTTATATGTGCTCCCCTTGCGATAGCCGAGGGGTGAGGCAGTCCCGGTTGTAGAGGGCCTAGGTTTTTCATGTGTCTATTTACAGCTCTGAGATCCTGTAGAAATCTCCATTTTACTTTATCCTTCTTTTGTATGAGAAAGACTGGTGTATTGTGAGGGCTGAGAGAGGGTTCAACATGTCCAGCATCTAGATGTTCCTGTACTAATTGCTTAAGGGCAAGGAATTTCTCTTGCGGTAAAGGCCACTGTTCTACCCATATGGGGTAGGTGCTGTCCCATGATAACTTTATTGGCTGTGGCGCCGGTGGGTGAACAGTGGCCCCTAGGATTGGGGGGGGGGGCAGTGCGGTGTATATGATTGCATTGACCGCCTCAAGGATGTCTTGGCCCCACAAATTGTGGGGGATGTCAGTCATGAAGAGTGGTCGGAAAGTCCCGGTATTCCGGTCTGAGTCCGCCCAGGAGAGTCCCCTGGCAGCCTGGGCAGCCCTCTTGTAGCCGCTGACTCCCTGAACTAGCGGATCGAAAGTGGTTGGCCATTTGGAACTCCGCTTCTCCTCTTGAATAACCGACACGTCTGCCCCAATATCTGCTAGCCCTTCTATTCTCTCTCCCTCAACCCTTAAGGTAAGGAACGCCTTGCTCTGTGTAAGAGGTAGCGTCCAATATACCCCTTGGGTCGGCTGCTCTCTTACTGGCAGGGCTGAGAGCTGCCCCTCTTCTCGTTTAAAGGGGGCAGTGGATTGCCATCTTTATCCTTATTGGATCTGCAGTCCCTGCGCCAGTGTAGTCCCTTTCTACAGCAGGGGCAAACAGAGGGGGGTTTTTTCCCTTCCCCTCCCTGTTTTCTCTTCCTGTTAGGGCAATCCTTCGCAAAATGGCCGATCCCTTTACACTCATAGCATGCTCCTTTCTGTCCTCCCGATTGTCCTCCTAGATTGATATGAGCGGCCAGCACTGCCGCAAGGGTGGCGGCCGACTTACTGCTTACATCTCGACAGGTAAGCACCCAGTCATCTATACTGCCTGCTTTAACCGGAGCGATTGCCTGGAGGCACTCAGTATTAGCCCCCTCCCAGATGAGCTCCCTGGTAAGGGCTTCTGCTGCCTGGGCGTGAGTAACCTTATGGTCCACAGCTTCCCTGACTCTATGTAAAAATTCTGAAAACCCTTCATTGGAACCCTGTACGAGCTTGGACAGTCGCGTAGGCTTACCCCTCGGATTTATCTGGGCGAAAGCGTGCATAGCACAGAGGCAGACTTGATCAAAATATCTAGCGTGCCCCTGGGCCTGGACAGCAGGGGAAGAGAAAACTCCTTCTCCCTGTAGTGCATCTGTCTCATCGTGCGGATTATGGGCTTTTCCTGCTACCGCGGCTCCATTGCGTTCCACCTGTTGCTTGCACTGTTCATAAAAAAAGCCTTCCACTGAATCATGTCCCCTGGGGCTAGTATGGTGCGAGAGAGGCATTTCCAATTATGAGGGCAGTTAAGATTTATACTAAAATTTTCAAGTAGCTGTTGGGTGTACGGGGCTGATAACCCATCCTCCTGTACTGCCTTTCTAATGGCTAGTAGCTCCTTTTGGTTAGGCGGTATCCACGCCTGAGGTTGTGGGGCAGTAGGATTAGTGTTGACAGGGAAAGCCTTAGTTTCTAAGCCCAAAGAGAACCATGCCATGTCCCTCTGCATGCATTGGGATTGGTATAGCCCTGTCCAGGGATTATCGTTCCTGTCCCCAACAAGGGGGGGCAGAGCAGTCTGCTGTGGGGGACCTGCACTTGGCTTCCTGCCCTGCACTGTTTCGGCCGAGGTAGCGGCTTCCCCTGTTTTAGTTTCATTTTGTTCCACTTCCTTCTGAGCTCTGTTGGTGGTAGATACTTCCCAAGGGTCAGCCTCTGGGGGACCCTCAGGTGCCGAGGGAGTGGTGGTAGTGACCAGAGGATTGTAAGGTGGCAAGGGAAGCTTAGGAGGAGGCTCGTCCTTCACTGTGGCTGAAAAGGCTGTGGGTACTGGGAGTGGCGGTTCGGGCGGAGCGCCGGACAGGCAAGCCAGGATAGCTAAGATGGCCAGTATCAGAGAAGGGGGTAACGATTTTTCCTCGTGGACCTCAGCGGATCGAATCCTTTTCAAGACCTTCTCCCAAGTGGAGGGGTCCCAAATGGGGGCCTTGATTAACCACGGATTGGACTGTAATAGATATTCCCAATGAGTTTGGAGTTCCTTTTCAGAGACCTTAACTCGCCTGCTCTGCAGTAAGGTGTGGAGCATGTGCGCTTGTGGCGCTCTCGCTGAAGGGGGTAGGTTTCCAATTTTACTGTAGAGGGTCGCTCACCAGTCCAGCCGTTCTGGGGACCCCACATTGGGCGCCAGATGAAGCAGGGGGTCCCTCAGGGGTGAGGACAAAGGAGCCCCAACTCGTTAGGGCGTCTGCATGCACAACTCCGGAGACCAGGTTCAGTGACGCAGATCCGTTTTTTGTGGAACTACAGGGGTATATATAGCATGAGGGGACCAATCAGAGGGAGACACGTTGCTACAGGCGACCAATGGCTGAAAGGCTGGGGTACTGCGCACGTGGCTCTAGGATTTCATTCAGGTGGGCATTGCTACTTCCTGGTGTGCGGAGGAAGCATGTCATGGTGGAGTGTGCTCACACCATTGCATCAGCCACAGCCCTGAGACATACTTCCCGAGCTCTACATACACATGGGCATTCCCCATTGCTCCCAGTCAGGCGCACAGTAGCCTCCCCCACAGCCCTCTCTCTTTCACATTTGACTTTTCCTTTCAGAGCAGGAGTTCTGGGGCCACCTCTGGAACTCTTGTCACAGGGATGTCACCACAGCTGTTCATAGGATCACCTGTGAAACTTTGTAAAGCTTGTGATGCCCAAGTGACACCGTAGATGCTGCTTCAGCAACTTTCCAGCTAATGTGGGTGCCCAACCAGAATTAGATCTGGTGATGTGTTGATGGGACAACCCTCCCCCTCTCCTGTGCACAGGGAGGGTCTCCACATCCTGTTAAAATGCATATTCTGACTCTGCAGGTGTGCAGTGGACCAGAGACTCTGCATCTGACAAGCTCTCAGGGAAGGTGGATCTTAATGGCCTGTGGAGCACACTTGCAACAGCAAGGCTGATGGGTCACGTGTCCCCTGAGAGGATGATCCTCTCACCCCAGCATTGGCCTCTGCTGTGTCTAGGTCTTGGGTCTGTCAGTACCAAATAGAGAGACCCACCGGCCCCAAACTGGGGATTATTTCTGTTTGTTACACAGAAACACAGCTGGGCACCGGGACTGCCCCGTGTTCTCAAATGTGCTGGGAAGGTTGGATTTTCTCCCAGCAGGAAGGCCACAGAGGTGACTGTGGGTGTGAGAAGGGGTCAAGCTGGGTTACGACTGCAGAGGGGACCCTCCCTCTATCACCAGCCTGGCCTTTGCTTCCAGGGACCAAGACCCAGGACCAGGAGTCTCAGAAGGACCTGAAGTTCCTGGGAGTGAAGAGGAAGGTGTCCTGCATGTCCTGGGAAGAGAGGACTGTGGTGGAAGCTCAGGTGGCTGTGAGTTCCCTGGTCTTCAGGGGGTAGTTTCAGGGAGACGCTCTCACTCTGTTGCTGAGCCTGTCCTTGTGCTCCCTGACCTTGGGGCGGTGTCTGTCCTCTGCCTGTGGGAGTTTCCTTTCATTAACCCACCTTGTTCATGGTGGTGCCAGGCATGGGACAGGGAGCAGCAAATAGAGCCCTGAGAAAGCAGGTGCTCTTGGGCCTGTGAAAGTGAGAAACTTCCAAACCTGTGAAGATATTCATGAGTTTATTTGAACCAAGCTAATGTCATGTGCCTGGAACCAGATATCAAATCCTGAGCTTGGCAGTTGTGCAACTTATTTTATACCTTATAATAAAAAAGGAAGATGGAAAAAGTGTGTGAAATCCATTAGGAAGTGAAGAAATCTCTAGAATTGATAAATAGCAAAATGGAGAAACACAATTTTTTTTTTTTTACTTTGGTAGGTCCAGGATAATTAACATTTACAGCACATAGAGAGGTTATGCAAGGTACCAGGTAATATAAGAAGTATGTTGTCTCATATGCTGGTCCCAGAGTCTGTGCCTTAAAATCATCTTGCAAAAAAACAACTACTCTGATGTATCAAAGGTATGTTATCCAGGATGCATAAGAACAGGGAACAGGGCTCACTTAACATACAATCTGACCTTTGCTAACGAAGGAGTAGGCCTGGGACATGACTCCCTGACATCACTTGCCCTGTTAGGAATTTGTGATCAGATCATCCTGTGCAGTTATTTTTGGTCACTGAGCTTGTCAGGCCTGCCATGTGACCCACTGGCTTGTCAGGCTTATTTTACAGCCCATTTTTGTTGTTGTTGTTTTATTCATGGGCTCTAGAAGTAGAAGGTGGGATGGAGCAGTCATGAGGGTGGGGTCCAAAAACATCTGTGGGAGGCAGGGATGGAAATCAGGCTCCTTCTCCAGCTCCTTAGGCAAAGCCAGGTTCATGTGTGAATTCCCTGTGTTGTCTGTGTGTTTAAATAACACCCCCTGGAGAGCAGAAGGAGACCTGCAGCCAATGTCAGGTGCTATACCAGGGATGCTGACCAGAGAGTGGGCGCTGACCCTGACACCTGGACAGAGGTGGGCTCTGGCCTTTAAACTGAAAGGACAGTCAGTAGGGGTCCAGTCACTGTGGGATACAGGCCTCCTGACTCCATCCCAGAGCAGGGTAAGCCCAGTAAGAGGACAGGATCTGGGGCTGCTTCCATCTCAGAGGGGCTGAGGGTCAAGAGTATTATGAGTCCAGTGTTATGAGAACTGTCCCCTCTGGTGGATGTGCTGTTTCAGGAGGAACTCTCTGTCCCAAAGGTATCAAGAACAGGACCTGGTGATGTCTCTTCTGAGGCTTTTAGTAGAGTGTGCCAAACTGGAGGGCCGATCCCCCAAATTCCCAGTGTGTCCCCATCATTGCATTGGGGTGTTGCATCCAAGTCACCTGGATCCCTGTCCATCCTCTCCTGTAGTCCTCCCAACAGGGCCCAGGATCAGAAGCAGCTCCACTTGGCGTGTTAACCACAGGAGCAGTGGGACCCTCTGTTAGGGGAGGGGAGGCCCTTGTGGGACCCTCAGTCCTCTGAGATGGAAGCAACCCCACATCCTAGGTTCTCCTGTCCCATCCTGCTGAGGAAGTTCCCCTTGCTCCCCAGGACATCATGGGCAGGTGAGATGTTCCGGGACTACAGGCAGGTGTTCCACAGACCAGGTACCTTGGGTTTTGGAGTCATCCCCGGATTCCTTTGAGGTCAGTGTGAGCTATCTTTTCCCATGGTAGTACCTCTACCTGGGGTGAAAGATCCAGAGTGTCTGCCAGGTCAAGGCTTTGTGAGAAGCCAAAGGTCAGAGGCTGCTGTCCAGGCCCCAGCAATATGAGACATCACTCACAATGTGGAAATGGGTAGGGCTGTGATTTTCTGGGAATGGAGGTAGTTCTGACTCTTCACTTTTAGTTGGTCCTATCTTCCACCCCCCTGATTGTGTGAGGGCGAAAAACCCATCACTGAGTCATCCCCAGACTCTTGTGGCCTCCTCCCATGCTGACACCAATGTCTTCGTGCCTATAAGGAACATAGTTTGACCACTAGTGTCACACAGGGTGACAGGCTTCCATTGGGTGGTTTCCCTCATCCATTTAATGAGTGTTTACTGAGCATCTGTTGTGTCAGGCCAGGGATGGGCCCTGGGACCTGAGAGAAGTGGACATAGGTGGGACCTGTGCTCATGGAGTTTACTTGTAACAAAGACAGGCTCTCAGAGAAATCACAGCACTAAGGAGTTAATTATAATCCAGAGAAGGACCACGAAGAAAGAGTTGTATGACCTTGAGTCTCAGCTTGTCTGGGGATCACAGAGAGCAATTCTGAAAAAGTGACCTCTTGGCTGAGACCTGAAGCATGAGTGGCCATTCACCCTTTGGACAGAGAGTGGTGGGGAAGAGCTGCCTGCAGATGACTGGACTTGGGTGGGCCGATGCCTGGTTGGATGGAGGAGCTTTCAAAGTCCAGTGCGGGCAGTGTGAAGAGTGAGAAGGAATGTGGACTGAGTAATGCTGGTGAGGTTGGACCCTGCTGGGCTGTGGGTGCTGCTGAGGTGGGGTCAGCAGACACCTGAGGAGGCTGCAGGCTGTGGAGTAGCTCACCCCCCTTTGATGGACAAGGTTAAAAATGTCCAACAAAAAAGTCATGTTACAGTTTTGAATTTTATATTCAACTTATACTTTAAGCAATATTTTGTATGTGTTTATTTAAATTTAACATATTTATTGAATTTTAGTTGGCATATAATAAACTTACCATATTGAAATTATACAAATTATTAAGCTTTGCCAGATGCATGCACCAGAGAAGTTGTTACAATGAAGAAAATGAACATGTTCTTCACCCTTAAGCCTCCTCAGGACCTCTTATAGTCTCCTCACTCTGTCCCTCTCCCAGTCCTTCCAACTCTTATCTGCTTTCAGTCATTATAGATGAATTTGCATTTTATGCAGTTTTCATAATTTGAACCATATAATATTTAATTTTGGGCAAATGGTGGCTTCTAGAATCAACACCATTATCTTGAAATAGTTCTTTCTTTTTTAATCCTTCAGGTATATTCCATTGTAGGATGCACCAAACTTGTTTAGCCATTCGACCATTCATGGACATTTGTGTTGATTCCCATTTTGGACTATTCCAAGTAAACTAGGCACTAACTTTTGTGTAGAAAGTTTGTTAGCACACAGAATTAGGTGCTTCTAAAACCAAAGAAGGGCCAGAGAAATGGAAGTAAGTGAGTTGAAACAGAAAGTCTGGTTTCAAGGTCCCACTGCCACAGCCCTACCCAGAGGCAAAGAAACACCTGCATCTTCACATAAAGCTCTGTCTGAAGAGCCCACCCATCAGGAGCAGGAATCGCAGCCCCTTCAACCTCCCAGAGTCGAAACTACACACAAATGCATGTCAGAGTCTGACATTAATTCAGACCTGTATTCCCAGTCATTAGAAATGGGAAAGGTGGTATTTAACCTTTCAGCCCCTCTGGTATAGGAGGAAATATAGAAAGGGGTGGAGCATAGATGTCAAGTGCCAATAGATAATACATGGCATGGTTGAGTCCACTTGCAGGCTGTGTGATTTTGAGCAAGTGATCCCACCTCAGAAAGCCTCAGTTTCCTCATGTGATTTCATAGAAAGATATTTCCTGGTTCTTAGAATAGAGCAGTTTAAATTCTTGAAATTTTCTGAGTGATAAGGGCAATAAGAGTGTCTTTTGTCCCAATGAGGCAACACCTGACAGGCCTCTGGATAGTTGCAGGGTGAGGACAGGTTGCCATAAAGGCCAAATCTTGATTAGAAGCCTGGAAATTTCATTTGCCTATGTAAGAAACATTTAAACCTGTAGAGAATTTTTATGAGTTTGAGTCCAACTGACGACAGTTGCCAGGAAGCAAAATCTCAACGAAAAGCGGCAGTTTTGCACCTTATGTTATACATTACAATCAAAGCAGGAGGCATAAGGGGTTAAATAAAAGCCATTGGTGCTAGGTTAGGAAGGTGGGAGAAAGCAAAATAGGGAAATCTCTGAGATTGGATTAAAAGTAAAACAAATAGACACATACTTCTTTTGCATTGGTTGATAGAGGATAGTTAGCAGCTAACAATTAACATGATGACAATAGCAATGAGGAGTTTTGTGGCTTCCCCTCTGGTGCAGTGAGAGTCTGGAAAAAAAGAAAAAAAATTTCCTGATATTCCTAAAGTAAGTTATCATGAACACAAAAAGACAAGAGACATGTTCAGGTAACATAAAGATTCAGCTTTGTTAGGAAAAAATACCTAAGACATAGTTACCCAACATGACGCACTTTTAGTTAGAAAGTTGTCATTTCAGGCCATCCTATGTGGTTACTTTAAGTCTCTGATTTTGCAAATCATACTATGCAGGCCTCCTCTGAGCTTGTCAGCTTTAGTACGTGGCCCCATTTTCATCCACACCTCCCCCTTTGGGTCATAAATCACGGAATGATACACTGATGACCAACCTTTTGGTTGGAAAATGTGGTTTCATGTTGCTAGAAAGGTTCATCACTAGGAAGTCTTAGTTTATCTAGCTGAACTATGGACCATGGTGGATAGGGCAAGACAGTAAGCTTGGATGGGTTCAAGGTCAAATTTTCTCAAAAGTGAAAAGCAGGTAAATGGGAGCCAGTCAGGTTCCACTGGTCTTCATTAAGAAAAAACACTTTGTCCCTGACTAGTGTCGCTAAGTGATTAGAGTATCAGCCTGCAGTTCCTGGTCAAGGTCGTGTGTCTGGATTGTAGGTTCAATCCCTGGTCCCAATCATGATGCATGCAGGAGACAGCCAAGTGTGTCCCTCTCACATCGATGTTCCTCTCCCTCTTTCTTTTTCTCTCTCGCTCCCTCCCTCCTCTCTCCCTTCTTCTCATTCTAAAAATCAGTGGAAACAATATCCTTGGGTTAGGATTTAAACCAAAAAAAAAAACAACAAAAAATAAAGAAAAACATTTTGGGTCCTCCCTAACCTATAAGCTATTGTGATCCAAATTTCAATGTCTGTCTCATTTCTCTTTCTTTTTCATCTAGTATAACACTTACTTTTAGTTTGAGGGCAAACTATAAACCTCTTCAGTTTTAACATTCTGATCATGAGATGGGTTCTCATTTACAATGGTCCACTTATTTCCCATTGGAAACACTCAAGGGTCATTCATTATTAATCTGATTCCTTCTGGTTGTGCAATTGGAACTGTAATCATATTTGGGGACATGGCTGTCAGAACCCAATGGTGTATATTACAATTATCTTCTAAAAATTTCATAGACCAGGAAGACAGTAAGAATATCATAATTAAATTTCCTGTGCCTCAGCTGCAGTTATAGAGGAACATGTTTTTATAGCTGCTTCAGCTTCATGTGAATTAATATGGTTAGTAGTCTTTGTTATGTTAGGGTATAAGCATATCCCCATAAAGAGGTTCTGGTATTTCTACATAAAATTTCTCAATATTCCTTTTCCACTAACCTCTGCATCTTCTCTTGTTTTCAGTTTGCCTCTTTTTACTCATTCAGAAATAATTAACTTGTTAGGTCAAACTACTTACTTTTAACTTCTCTTAAAAACACCCAGCCTGACTGGCGTGGCTCAGTGGTTGAGCATCAATCTATGAACCAAGAAGTCACAGCTTGTTTCCCAGTCAGGGCACTTGCCTGGGTTGTGGGCTCGACCTCCAGTGTTGGTTGTGCAGGGGGTATTCAATCAATGATTCTCTCTCATCATTGATGTTTCTATCTCTTTCTCCCTTTCCCTTCCTCTCTGAAATCAATACAAATGTTTAAATATATTTTATTGATTTTTTACAGAGAGGAAGAAGGATAGAGAGTTGGAAACATCGATGAGAGAGAAACATCGATCAGCTGCCTCCTGCACACCCTCCACTGGGGATGTGCCCACAACCAAAGTACATGCCCTTGACCGGAATCGAACCTGGGATCCTTCAGTCCGCAGGCTGACGCTCTATCCACTGAGCCAAACCGGTTAGGGCAATACAAATATTTTTAAAGAACACTCCCAGATCCCTTTCCTCCTTTTGCAAGAGCATTCCCTCTACATTTCAAAATGTTTTCAGAAATAAAAGCCAGGCATTGAGTGAAATTGCCTAAGACCAGCTGGTAATGTGCAGGTACTTGACTTCATGCAGGAAAGATTGCAGAATATGAGTCCAGGTGATTTTGATACTACGTTTATTAAAGCTGGGGGCAGTGAAACAAGGAAGGGCCTGGGATACAAGAAGCAGTAGGAGAGAGACAAGGTGTGACTGCTTCAGCTCTCTAGAAACTTTATGGGAAAGAAGTGAGCCTATGAAAGGCTGCTGTCAGCTCACTGGAAAGTCAGAGGCAAGGAGACTTGGGACAAGTTCAGGGGGTTAGCCCAAGATGAGCTACTGCTGCCTATTGTTTCCCTGGTTGCAAGTCTCGTGGGTATCACTTATGGTTTAGGTGAAAGAAAATTCACTGGAAAAGGAGATTTGAGTGGATGTGCCCCAAGAGAGGCACATGCTGTCTTCTTTGTCGTGAGGGGTTTTATCTACTTTTCAAAGGTGGGGTCTTAGGGGAGTTCTCAGGGAACATCTCAATAGAATATTTATCAGCACTTCCAGGTTTGCCCTTTCAGATAGTGGTCTCCACTGATTGGTCAACAGCAGGACAGAAAATCTAATTCACACAACCAATGTTATGCCAGGGGAAAAAGGCCACCCTGAAGGCAAGGTCTAGGATCAGTTTTGCCCATTGCTAGGTACCCAAGGCTTTCTGCCCTGGTGACCTTCTGCATCTGGTTGTAAATTCCTAGGCCAGTTTATTCAGCTATCTCTCTCAGTATCCCCATTCTACATGTGAAGGAATATTCCTAAATTCTTACTATAATTTGACTAAATTTTTTGGAATGACTTTCAAATATTTCTGTCAGACTAGTGATGTGTAAATTAACCAGTCACTAATATACTTAAAACTGGAGGCTTCTAGTAAATAAGGTTCTTATTTGTTTTTTTTAAAGGTTCTTATTTATACAGGACAAAATTGCTCCAGTTGAGCTAGAGTTGGTAGAACAAAGAGGGATGTTCAACAGAATAGGGTCATCCATGGGGTTAACAGCCAGTTACACCAGAGGGGGAAAATGGAAGGATTAGGGAAAGACTCCAGCTTACTTAACCCCTTCACATAGGCCCTGGATCTAAAGTTCTGGAACCCTGGTCCTGTCCTCACCTCAGGGAGTCCTGGGCTAGGAGAGGTTTGTGAACTCTCTCAGAAGAATGAGTACAAAAAGATTGAAGAAAAAAGGAACAAAGCAATGGCTTCTTTGAAAATCCATCCTCATTAACAACACCACCATAAATTAGAAGATTCAATATTGTTAACTGTCCATACTACTCAAAGCAGTCTGCAGATTCAATAAAATATATTGTAAACCCTAAGGCACTTTTATTTTTTATTATTTTTTAATTAAATCTTTATTGTTCAGATTATTACAGTTGTTCCTCTTTCCCCCCCCCCATATCTCCCCCACACCCAGTTCCCACCCCACCCTCGGCCCTCACCCCCCCCACACTGTCCTCATCCATAGGTGCATGATTTTTGTCCAGTATCTTCCTGCATCCCCCACACCCCTTTCCCCCCCAAGAATAGTCATTCCACTCCCTATCTATGCCCCTGATTCTATTATAATCACCAGTATTTTCTGTTCATCAGATTATTTATTCACTTGATTTTTAGATTCACTTGTTGATAGATGTGTATTTGTTGTTCATAATTTGTATCTTTACCTTTTTCTTCTTCTTCCTCTTCTTAAAGGATACCTTTCAGCATTTCATATAATACTGGCTTGGTGGTGATGAACTCCTTTATCTTTTCCTTATCTGTGAAGCTCTTTATCTGACCTTCAATTCTGAATGCTAGCTTTGCTGGATAAAGTAATCTTGGTTGTAGGTTCTTGGCATTCATCACTTTGAATATTTGTTGCCACTGCCTTCTGCCTGCAAAGTTTCTTTTTTGAAATCAGCTGACAGTCGTATGGGTACTCCCTTGTAGGTAATTGACTGTATTTCTCTTCCTGCTTTTAAGATTCTCTCTTTCTCTTTTGCTCTTGTCATTTTAATTATAATGTGTCTTGGTGTGGTCCTCTTTGGATTCATTTTGTTTGGGGTTCTCTGTGCTTCCTGGACTTGTAAGTCTATTTCTTCCACCAGGTAGAACAAGTTTTCTGTCATTATTTCTTCAAATAGGTTTTCAATATCTTGCTCTCTCTCTTCTTCTGGCACCCCTATAATTCAGATGTTGGTACGCTTGAAGCTGTCCGAGAGGCTCCTTACACTATCTTCGTATTTTTGGATTCTTTTTTCATTTTGCTTTTCTGGTTGGGTGTTTTTTGCTTCTTCGTATTTCAAATCTTAGACTTGATTCTTGCGATCCTCTAGTCTGCTGTTGGGAGTCTGTATAATATTCTTTATTTCAGTCAGTGTATGCTTAATTTCTAGTTGGTCCTTTATCACAACCTCAAGGGTCTCACTAGATTTCTTGAGTGTCTCATTAAGTTTATTGGCGGTTTCTAGAAAATTCTAGAGAAACCTTAAAAGTGTGGTTTTGAACTCTATATCCATTAGTTTGCTTTCCTCCATTTCTGTCATTTGTGCCCTGTTTCTTTGTCTCCATATTTTTTTATGCTTCGCTGTTTCAATAAAGTCGCTTTCTGTGCTAGGTGTCCTATAGGGCCCAGTGGCTCAGCCTCCCCAATTACCTGAGGTAGACATCCTTGGTGCACCCCCTTGTGGGCTTTGTGCACAGCCTTGTTGTAGTTAAGCCTTGATTGTTGTAGGTAACACTGGGAGGGATTGACCTCCAGGCCAATTGGCTGTGAGAATCAGCTGTGTCTGCAGTGGGAGAACTTTTGTGCTGGAGACACCCCTCCAGGGCAAGACTTGCTTCAATGGGGCTTTGGTGCTCACTGGTTCTGCCCCCTGAGTGTGTCCTTTATGGATCCGAGCAGCTGCATTCTGGATGGTCCCACTCTGACCACTGGGATCACTGGCTCTTGGATCTCTAAAGAGGTGCTAATCTAGCCTCTGCCTGAGGCTATCCAACAGGAACCAGCTGTGAAGCAATGCAAGTTGCCATGGGACCTTGGGCCAGCTGCAGTTTGTTAGGTAATTATCAGATTGCAAAAGGCCAGGCCTTTCATATGCAAAAGCCTCCATGCACAGCTTGGGCAGGGCGGGGTACCAGGGGATCAACAAGGCAGAGCAAGCAGTTATGGCTGCTCTCAGTCCTGCCCTCAGAGGCCCCGGTTCTCAGTGTCCTGGCAATCGCTGCAAGCACCTCTCAGAGAAAGCTGTCCTCGAGTTCCGAACGCTGGCAGACAGTCCAGTTTCTGCCATATGAGTCTGGGTCCCCAGAGATTCACCGGAACTGGATTTCAGAGCAGTCAGGAGCTTGAGAATCCCTCCGGATTGAAAAAGTCAACCATGTCCTCAGCCGCCAGCCCTGTCTGCATGCGCCCAAAGGCATTTTTAAACAATTAAAAATGTCATTCTTAATAGATATGATATCTAAAGGACCCTGAGGAGACAAAACAATCTTCTTTACTTTCCTGAAAACCAGTATTTAGTGTAGACTTTATTGTATCTGTTTAATCCTATTCACATTTAAGCCAACATTCTGTGATTTCTTTAAATTCAAAGCTCTGAAGTACGTCATAGATGGAGAACCTTCCTCTTCGAGTTACAGGGGTGGGAGAGAGGTGGTCCTGCTCATTAGAGTAGAGAAAGACAAAACTCCTTCACATTCCTTCTCAGCTCCTTTAGGTTACTTTGTTGTGGTGCCGCCTTCTGGTGGCCTCATTACAACTAGCACCTCCCAAATACGGCCAAAACATTTTTTCTTAAAATTTTTTTTAATTGATTTAAAAGAGGAAGGGAGAGGTAGACAGAGACAGAAACATCAATGATGACAGAGAATCATTGGCATCCTCCTGCATGCCTCACACTGGGGATCCAGTCTGCAACCTGAGCATGTGCAATGAGTGGGAATGGAACCATGAATTCCTGGTTCATAGGTGGACTCTCATCCACTGAGCTACACCGGCCAGGCTCAAACCATTTTTTCCAGCCCAGGGTCTCTGCTAGGGTTGTAAGAAAGTAAAATGAGTGTCATTAAAAATTTCAACAATGGTGGGTAAGGACACATAGGTAATACCTTAATTAATAAAGAAAAAAGAATTTCAAAATGGCAAAACAAAGTATTAAAACTACTGCAGGCCATTCTAAGTGACTTCACAGATTGGGATCCGATGAAGTTGGCCCTCCCTAGCAGAGCAAATAGATGAGTTCATCCTCTAAGTTAATTTCATCCCATATTTAATCCATAAAATACCTAGAGTCCTCCAATCATCATCAATTTGAGAAATAGAGACTCTCCCTCTAAAGATGAACAAAACGATAAGATTTCTAACTGCCTTAGTAAGACATGTGTGCTTTGAAAGGTGGAAGTGGATGCCTGCTACTGTTGATGCTCTATGACAATGACATCAGTGATGACAGTGACAACAGTGTCAGGGTCAGTTCTAATGATCAACAGCTTATGCAAAGTATGAACTGTAAGGACATCCATGACTCTGACCATTCAGGGGTCTGACACATCTATGAGGGTTTCATGGCTCCAATAGTCTGGGCCATGCTGGATGGTACCCTCCAGAGTAAAGGAGAAATTTCTGTGCTTGTACCTTCATCTAATTGATGTTAGGAGAATGAAAGGTGCTTTGATAAGCCTCTTGTTATACCTCATAGAGAATGGCATGCACATTCCTACAGTTTGTTTCTATTCTAAGGCAATAGAACAACAGCCATTGACCAGCTTCTAGGCCTCAGGAGAGACAGAGAGTCTGAACATGGGCTGTAAGGTGACCCAGTAGCCAGAACTGCTCATCATGATCTGGGTTCTATCACACCCCCAACAGAAGGTCAGGTGGTGAGAGAAGCATCCATCACAGATGGAAGTGAAACATCCTGCATTTTACGAGAACAGGAGGCCAAGAAAATGGGCACCTACCACTACAGCCCTGTGACATGTCACAGAACTCTCACCTGTGGAATCACAGAGGTTCACTTTGACTGGTCAAGAAAGAAGGAAAAGGCTCCACTCACTCTAGTTTATCCTGGCCCTCAATTCCTCCTCCCCCAACACACACCGTCAGCTACTCCATTGCCAGTCCCTAGGCACCTAGTCAGACTTACTCACTGACACACAAATGCCCTGAGACATGGCTAACTTGTTGACTTAGCTGAGCCATGTCTAGTGGTATGAGAATTAAATTTGTCCTTTCATGGCATTCCCAGGACATGTGGAAACCGCTGCCTATGGGCAGTGCTTTGAGATCAAGCTGCACATGTCTCTACTGGGTGTAAACTGGAGACTGGACACCACAGACCCCCAATTTTGTATTCAACTCCAAGCCTACCCTGCATTCCCCACCTTACCCCAGTTCCATGCAACCCCTTTTCTAGGCTGACTACCCTGCACTACAACTCTCTTCCTGAAAAAATCCCGAACTCCCAGGAATCATCTTCTATGTTCATAGTGTCCCTATTCTACAATTCCTCATTTCTCTTCAGACTCCTAGTCACCAACTGGATGCTCATCTCCTTCTCCCCCTTGCCCGTATCACATGTCCTCTACCAGCCTGGTGCTCCCTCTTGTCCCAATGTCAGGGCATTATACAGAGTCTTCAACTACCTTGTCATTTCCCTTACCCTGTGTCTCACCCTTCATGCCCATCCAAGTCTAGGGGAATGGGACCCTCCCACCTTTCGTTGCACCAGCTCTAGTGGTTTCTCCCACAATAGCTAAGTCAGCCTCTCACTCAATATTCTAATCTCCATTTTGAGTCCACCAAAAGCCCTATTCAATGGCACCCTAAGTCCCTTTGAATCCACATAATGTGTAACATCCAAACCTTCCCAGGCTTTATAATTTCTCATCCTAACTCTGAGAAGACACCATCCCTCCATGTGCTCCCTCATACCCACCTTTTCTTATCCACAATCCTTCTCTGGCCAAGTCTCCAAGGATTTCAGCTAAATACCACAGAGGCCACAAGGAGCAGAAAAGGAAATAGAACCAGAAGAGAGATTCATTTCTGATTTCCCAGGTTCTGGTTATGGACTCCCTAAGAACAGGCACATGGAATTTGTAAAAACAACAAAGAATGAGGACAGTGATGTCTGGCCTGAGCTACAGGACACAGAGTGCAAAAAATAAGGTCTTTGACTACAGGCCTGTGCGTGACTGACATGACAAAGGTCCTGGATATTTACTGGAGTTCTGGAGTTTTGTGACATAATATTTTTTTTAAATCTCTGTGACCTTTCCCATGAAAGTGCAGTTAAAGTGCATGTGGAATGAGAATACTCTTAAGGGTTAGGCTGCTGTGCAGGTGAACTCAAATTCTGAGACAAAGGCCACTCCAAGGCAACCTGGGGCCACGGAATGATCTGGGCAGTCAGGTCATCTGTTTTGGAGGGTAAGTCAGAAGTGAGGGAGGCAAGTTAGAAACATTTATTTGGAGGATTATGGCCAGATAAGGAAATATTGGAAAATTTTAAAATAAGGTAAGATGAGCAAGATGACAGGATCAGCTAATTACAGGTAGGTGATGTCAAAAGAAAACATGCATTGGGCAAATTGAAAGAGGCAAGAAACACTTTATTGAAGACCGACCATGCAATAGGACAGTGAGACTGAGTTCAACACCTTCAAAATAAAAGGCTGGGGAGATTTTCAGAATGGCAGCAGGAATCATAGGCATCTCTGTTTGCTAGTTGGATTTACAGAGAAGAAAAGTAAAACTTATCATGAAATCCTGACAGGAGGTCCTTTCACCTCTTGGCTGTAAATGCCCTTACCCAAGTTAGGCTGCTATCCTCCCTCATAGACTGGGACACAGGGACACCAAGGGAATTAAATTTCAAAAGGATGGGCAAAGGCTTTTGAGACAAATATTCTATGGGACATAACATTGGCAAAAAGTTTTTAAGGAGACTTACCTATATTTCAAAAGGGCAAAGAAAAAATCTGCAATTGCAAATTGCGATTACATTTCTGAAGAAAATTTTCTAAAACAATGGAGGTCAGAGGCCTGTAGTCAGGAAAAACCCATCTAAACATGAGACTCTTAGGCAACATTAAGCCCCCCACCGCCCCCCGTCATAACAAAACGGCTTTCTGCACAGTGGAGGAAAATACCATTAAATGTCTTTCAGACAAGTTCCAGTTTGCATCTTCATCAGTTCCTGCAATGTATAAGCAGGTGAAAAATAGCTGAGTCCCTGAACAGAGCCAGGATCTGATCTCCCAGAAGGCTGTGCAATTGGAGTTTCCATGGAGACATTACATTTCCCTCTATAGTCACCTTCCCTTTGATCAAAGGAAATCTCCAAGAAAGAAGAGTATTTGTGATCCTACATCATGGCTGGTGTCACTCAATTTGGCTAATTAGTGACCTAAGAGCAGAGGAATGACATTCACACATAGTTTGCTCTGTTGCACATGTTTCTATGAAACCTAAGATGGGAGTTCTAACAGCCTCTTGAGGCTAGGAAGCCTCACCTTCACACGTCACCTGCAGTCTCTCTAGCTTTGGGAGATGCCCTCTTCCCCAAGAGATTCCAAAATACCCCTCAGGAGAAACTTAGCTCCATAAAAAGTGAAGTCATTTCTAACTCTCAGGATGTCAATCTGAACTAGGTCATTTGAGCCAAAGCCTTGGTTGTATTACCAGCATTTCCAATTATATTCTATTAACAAAGAAAACAGTGCCCTACTGAACTTATGGAAATCGATCCACTGCCACAAAAATGAAAAGTATTTAAGAGGGCTTTAGAAATATTTTGGGAGAAGTAAAACAGGAAGAAAAAGATCAGTTTTGATACCCACATGGGAGTCCTCCTGTACATTCTTGCTGTCCAAAACAGTGTCCAGGTACCCTCCACAGGACCCATTGGAGAAGAGACAGAGCTTGGACTTCTGGAAGCTTAACACATGCTCCCACTAGTCATCACATGACCATTCCCCTTGCTGGGAGGGACTCGGTTTCACCTTCACTGTGGACATGGTGGAAACAGGACCAACCAGAGGTGGGATCTGGTGTGGAATGTTAGCTTCAGTCACACAATAACCTCAATGCTAGCTCTCATTTTTGAGCATTTATTGACTCAGTTCAAGTCTTCTAAGGACTTTCCACCTTCACAACAAATTTATTTCAAGGGTGAAAAAAATTTATTCAGTGTTTAATAACATAGAGGAGGAAAGCAGGGTCACTAATATTTTACATCCAGCTCAACCACTTCACTTTCAGCAGAACTGATGGGGTTGGACACTTCACACTGGTAGTTCCCAGCATCCTCCCTCCTGACAGGGTCTATGGTGAGGGTTCTGTTGCTCCAGGACAGGTTCATGCTCTTACAGACTCATGTTATTGAAGAACCACTTGGTGAGGATCACAGTTGAGTAGCAGGTCAGGACCATAGCATTCTCATGCTCTGTGACTGTGGTGTTGCTCTCTAGGAGGGTGGGCACTCTTGTGGGCTCTGCGAAAAGACCAAGGACTGATTGAGAGTGGGCTTGGGACTTGGGGTCCTGCTACATTCTGAGACATCTCAGCCACTCACAGTCCCCAGCTAGCTCTGTAAATGTCACCAGAGGATGTTCCTGACCTCTGCAGAAGGACATTTGTCTTTGTTCAGGTGACAATGTGTAAGGAGAGGGCTGCACTTCTTCTCTGACCCCACATAACCCCAGAGTGACCCCTGACCTGTTCCCCAGACATCTCTGTAATATCAGCATAGGGAATACCTTCCCAGCTGATGTTTCCTATAAACTCATCATCAGGTAGTACTTTCCTCTCATGAGCTTTTATTAATTATTTCTGTCATTAACTTCAAAAAAGATGAGGTCCCACTTTTTATGTAAAATTCCATGTATGTTGTGGAAGGCAGGCTATCACCTCTGTCCATCTCTGGGGCCAAGGGATCTTTATAGAAAGTGAAAAGGCATTTGCCTCTTTTTAAATAATTCATTAAGCAATAAAGATGGCCCAACCCAGTCTTCATGATCTTGGAACTGGAGAAGTTCCAGCTAAATGACTTTTCAGTCTAAAAGGACTTTATTTCCTGGCCTACAGATTGAATATCATGGTAAAATAAGTCTCTAGAGAGAAGTGGTTATAGTTTAACAAAAGACAGTAGCTTTACGAATAGAAGGAAACTATTCAATATGATAGATGCTACCCTTGAAAGCCCACAGCTAACCCAACATTCCATGGAGAAACTTGGAAAATGTCACTAAAATCAGGAACAAGACAAGGATGCTGTTTTTGTTTTTTAAAAAATATATTTTATTGATTTTTTACAGAGAGGAAGGGAGATGGATAGAGAGTTAGAAACATCGATGAGAGGAAAACATTGATCAGCTGCCTCCTGGACACCCCCTACTGGGGATGTTCCAGCAGCCCAGGTACATGCCCTGGACCAGAATTGAACCTGGGACCCTTCAGTCCCCAGGCCAACGCTCTATCCACTGAGCCAAAACGGTTAGGGCGAGGATGCTGTTTTTCCTACTTATTCACTATATAGTGGAAGAACTGGCTGGAAAAAATCAGGCAAGATGATAAAATAAGAGGTATCCAAATTGGAAAGGAAGAAGAAAAATTATCTTTTAAAAAAGACAACCTAATCAGATATAGAAAACCCTAAAAATTTCACCACACATACACACACACACCAAACAGTTTTTAAGACCTGATAAAAAGGGCAAAGTTCTTGGATACAAAATCAACACTCAGCATCATTTCCATTTTTTCAACAAAAATGAACAGTGCCAAAATAAAATTAAGAGAACAGTTCCATTTAAAATACCATCAGAGAAATATAAAGATGGCGGCGATATAGGCAGAAGCATCCCAGGTCTTGTCCTGGAGCAAATGGAGTAAGCAGCTGAAACTAATAACACCCACCACAAATTGGTGAAATTACTCAGCTGGTGAGATGGTTTCCAGCTGGGAAGGGCAGAGCTCCCCTAGAAAGGTAAAAAACCAGGGATCTGGGCAGGAAAGTTTGCCAGACCTCTGAGCCCAGAGGGTCAGAGGGAGACCGAGTGGCAGACAGCCATGTCTCTTGGGACAGACACATCCCCTGACTGGGGAAAGGAGTTCCGTGGGATTCCTGGCGCCAAGGGATTTGGGATTTTTATTCTGTGATTATGGAGGACTGAGCCTAAAGGGGGCAGCCTGAGGAGCTGACCAGATCATGCAGTGCCGGTAAGAGAGGAGCGTTTCTGCGGCCGGCCAGCGTTTGTTTGTTTCTTTGTCTTCACTGAACCCTGCTCATAGGACAGTTCAGATACAGACACTCACCTGTGCTGAAGAGAGGGAGAAGGTGCGGATGAGTGGAATCTGGGGAGAGGCTGAGGAGAGAGGGGGGGCTGGGAGAGGTGGCAGCGAATTGAGTGTTGAGACACCCCTGGGCCCAGGACTGAGGCAGCCATTCTCTCCAGAGGGTGGAATTCCTCCCCCCAGCCCCAAGGCAAGGAGCACAGCCACACCCAGATTTCACCCAGTACCAGATAAAGGATTAAAATAATCTGATTAGTCCCTGGGAGTTACCAGGGTCTGACCTATAGAGGGACTTTCAGTCCCACCAACAACCCAGAGCAGGGTAACGATTATTTAAGAACCAGCTAAGGGCAGTTGACCTCCCCAAACCAGTTTTAAGTGCAATAGAGAAAATAAACCCTTGCTGCTGGATAGAGAAGCCATATAGCCTCAGAGGCCAACCCCAAAACACTGCCACCCAGAGGCTGAGCCACAAACTGACTCTTAGGTGAACACAAATTAAGGCAGTCTGGATCAAAATAAGGCCTGCTTTAAAATCAGGACTGTGATCTACAACACAGAGGAACAGTGTATTGCAGGGAAATTCAACACTCTCCTGAATACCTGGCAGGACTAAGGCAAGCCAGGCTGAAGAGTAGAAGAACTGAAAGACCTTCACTACTGCAAATTTTTTCTTTTTTCATCTTTTAACTAAGAAACCAATTTTTTTTCTTCTTTTTCCATCACCTGATTTTACCCTTTCAATTGCTACATTTTTTTATTTTTAACCAGTATTATTACTGCTACCATTTTACCATTTTTTAAAGTGCCATTTTATTTTCTCTTTATTTTATTTTGAGAGTAGTGTTCTCCATTCTATTTTCATCATTCCTTTAGCATCAATTTTCCCTACCTCAATTTTACCTCTATGCTAAAACCCTCTTCCTCACTTTTCCCCTTTTGGTGTCCTGTTTCTCTTACCCTATTCCTGCTTTAGATTTTCCCTATTCTGTCTTTTTACCCCCTGTCTAATTTCACCCTACTTATATATCCTATTTCCAATACACTGCTCTAAATCCTTATACACCTATCCCTTATCCTTCTTCACTATCCAAACATTTTTTCTCTTATCTTTCTATTGTTTTCTTGCTGTATGCTTGATTGTTGAGTATATTGTTTTTTGTTTTTTTTTGCTTGTTTGGTTATGTGTTTTTTTTTTCTTTTTTAGGACTGGTTGTGAGGTTGTTTTGCTTTTTCTTTTTATTTTTTTCTGCTGTTTTTTCCCCTCCCTCCCCTGCCCCACCCCCTGGCTATTTTTGTGCTTCTGTTTTTCCTTGCCTCTCTTGATATAATTGGTTGTTTGTAGTTTGCATTCATCTCCAGGGATCTGTTGCTGGAATTTGTTGGGATTAGTGGCAGTTCTATTGGAGTTTTCTCCTCATACAAATAGTCTCTTTCCCTCTTCTACTTCATTCTCTCTTTTCGCTCTTTTTTTTTTCTTTTCCCCCCCCTCTTTTTTTCCCAATTTCATTATTGCACTCCTTTTTTATTTTTTTTTATTTTTCTTTTCATTTCTTTTTTCTCTTTTGCCTTTTTCTCTTCTTTCTTCCTTATCCCCTAATTCTCTTAATTCGGGTGGAAACCTTTATTTGGGGCTATTAATATCGTGAAAATATTTGTGTTCAGTGCCTGGTAAGTTGTGCCTTGTTGTTTTGTATTTTGTGCCTTTAAATCAACGCAGCAGATCCAAGCAACAGCAGCCTCCTGATCACCACACCCTCTGTCTGAGGAACAGCAGCTGTACATGAAGCCTCCCCGCACCAGCCAGAAGAGCCACCACAGCTGTGAACAGCACCCACCATAGGAGCTGCTGCCAACTGAGGAGCAGCTGCTACCGAAACCACCCAAGGAGCAACCACAGCCCAAGGAGCCACTGCCACCCAGGGAGCAGCCACTGAACGACTCAACATCTAGATATGTCAGTGAGATCAAACATGGGTAGGCAAAGAAAACCCCAAAGGAAAGAAAAGGAGGTATCGCCAGAAAAGCAGCTAAGTGAGACAGAGGCATGCAACATGAGAGAAAAAGAATTCAGAATAAGAGTCCTAGTGTGCATAAACCAGATGGAGGAAAAAATCAACAACATTTGCAAGAAGCAAGAAGAAACAGATGAAAAAATCAATAACTTTTGCAAAACCCAAGAAGAAATGAAGAGCGATATAGTTGCAATTAAAAACTCCATTGAAAGCATCAACAGTAGACTAGGAGAAGTGGAGGACCGAATTAGTGAATTAGAAGACAAGGAAGCAAAACACACCAAAACTGTACTGCAATTGGAGAAAAAAAAATTAAAAGACAGGAGGAGAGCCTAAGGGAGCATTGGGACAACATGAAACGAAACAACATATGAATAATAGGCGTGCCAGAACAACAGAAAGAGGAACAAGGATTAGAAAACCTACTCAAAGAAATAATATCAGAAAACTTCCCTGAGGTGGGTAAGAAAAAAGTCACACAAGCCCAGAGAGTCCCAAACAAGGTGAACCCGAAAAGACCCCCACCAAGACACATCATAATTACCATGGCAAATATTCAGGACAAAGAGAGAATCTTACAGGTTGCAAGAGAGAGACGGAAAGTTACATACAAGGGATCTCCCATTAGATTATCAAATGATTTCTCAACAGAAACACATCAGGACAGAAAAGAATGGACGGAATTTACAAAGTGATGCAAAGCAAAGGACTGAATCCAAGAATACTCTATCCACCAAGGCTATCATTCAAAATTGAAGGGGAAATAAGAAGCTTCACAGACAAAAAAAAGGCTAAGGGAGTTTATCACCACCAAGCCAGCCATGCAAGAAATGCTAAAGGGACTGGTGTAAAAAGAAGAAATAAAAAGTTCATAAAAAAAACACAGCCACACAAAAAAAGAAATGGCTCCAAACAAGTACCTTTCAATAATAACTTTAAACGTAAACGGACTAAATGCTCCAACCAAAAGACATCGAGTGGCTGAATGGATAAAAAAACATGACCCATACATCTACTGTCTACAAGAGACTCACCTAATTAGAAGGGACTCACACAGACTGAAAGTGAAGGAATGGAAAATATCTTTCAGGCAAATGGAAAGGAAAAGAAAGCTGGGGTAGCAATACTTATATCGGAAAAAATAGACCTCAAAGTGAAGGCCATAACAAGAGATAAGAAGGCCACTTCATAATACTAAAGGGATCAATACAACAAGAAGATATAACCTTGGTAAACATTTATGCACCCAATGCAGGAGCACCCAAATACATAAAAAAAAAAAAAAAACTCCTGGAAGATATCAAAGGAGAGATTGACAACAATACAATCATAGTAGGGGACTTTAATACACCACTGACATCACTAGATAAGTCCTCTAGACAAACAATCAGCAAAGAAACAGCAATCCTAAATGACTCACTAAATCAGATGGACTTAATAGACATCTTCAGAACACTTCACCACAAAGCCGCGGAATATACATTCTACTCAAGTGCTCATGGGACATATTCAAAAATAGACCACAAATTGGGTCACAAGCAAAGTCTCCACAAATTCAAGAAGATTGAATTCATAAAAAGCATCTTCTCAGACACTATGGCATAATATTAGAAATAAACTACAATAAAAAAAAACCAAAATACTCAAACACTTGGAAGCTAAATAACATGTTACTAAATATTGATTGGGTCACCAATGAGATCAAAGAAGAAATGAAAAACATCCTGGAAACTAATGACAATGAAAACACAACAATCCAAAACCTATGGGACACAAAGAAAGATGTCCTGAGAGGGAAGTTTATAGCTCTACAGGCCTATCTCAAAAAACAAGAAAAAATGGTAGTAAATCATCTAACTCTACAACTCTATGAATTAGAAAGAGAGCAACAAGAAAACCACAATGTAAGCAAAAGGAAGGAGATAATAAAGATTAGAGCAGAAATAAATGACATAGGGACCAAAAAAAACGATATGGAAAATCAATGAAACCAAGAGCTGGTTCTTTGAAAGGATAAAAAAGATTGATGAACCTCTAGCCAGGCTCACCAAGAAGCAAAGAGAGAGGACCCAAATAAACAAAATCAGAAATGACAGAGGTGAAATAACAACAGACCCCACAGAAACACAAAGGATTGTAAAAAATAATATGAGCAACTCTACTCCAACAAACTAGACAACCTGGAGGAAATGGACATATTCCTAGAAAAATACAACCTTCCAAAACTCAATCAGGAAGAATCTAAAAATCTCAATAGGCCAATAACTATGGAAGAAATTGAAGCAGTCATCAAAAAGCTTCCAGCAAACAAAGGCCCAGGACCAGACGGCTTCACAGGGGAGTTTTACCAAACATTCAAGGAAGAACTAAAACCTATCCTCCTCAGACTTTTCAAAAAAATTCAAGAGGAAGGAACACTTCCAAGCTCATTTTATGAATGCAGCATCACCCTAATCCAAAAACCAGGTAAAGACAACACAATGAAAGAGAATTACAGGCCAATGTCCCTCATGAACATAGATGCCAAAATCCTCAACAAAATCTTAGCAAATCGGATCCAGCAGTACATCAGAAAGATCATACACCATGACCAAGTAGGATTTATTCCAGGGATGCAAGGATGGTACAATATCCACAAATCAATAAACGTGATACACCACATAAACAAATTGAAAGAAAAAAACCACATTGTCATATCAATTGATGCAGAAAAAGCGTTTGACAAAATCCAACACCCATTTTTGATAAAAACTCTCAGCAAGGTGGGAGTAGAAGGATCATACCTCAACATAATAAAAGCCATGTATGACAGGCCTACAGCCAACATCATACTCAATGGACAAAAACTAACATCATTTCCCCTAAGAACAGGAACAAGTCAGGGATGCCCACTCTCACCACTCCTGTTCAACATAGTACTGGAAGTATTAGCCATTGCAATTAGGCAAGAAGAAGAATTAAAAGGCATCCAAATTGGAAAAGAGGAAGTAAAACTGTCCTTATTTGCAGACGACATGATATTATACATACAAAACCCTAGAGACTCCATCAAAAAGCTACTAGACTTAATACATGAATTTGGCAATATAGCAGGATACAAAATTAACCCCAAGAAATCTGAGGCATTTCTATACACCAATAGTGAACTTTCAGAAAGAGAGATTATAAAAACAATCCCATTTACCATCGCACCAAAACAATTAAGATACCTAGGAATAAACTTAACTAAAGAGGTAAAAGACCTCTACTCAGAAAACTACAGGACGTTGATAAAAGAGGTTGAGGAAGACATAAACAGATGGAAGAACATACCGTGTTCATGGATTGGTAGAATCAACATCATTAAAATGTCCATACTACCCAAAGCAATCTTTAAATTCAACGCACTTCCCATTAAAATACCAAGGGCATACTTCACAGATCTAGAACGAACTCTCCAAAAATTCATCTGGAATAAAAAAAGACCCCGAATAGCTGCAGCAATCCTGAGAAAGAAGAAAGTAGGTGGGATCTCAATAACAGATATCAAAATGTATTACAAAGCCACTGTTCTCAAAACTGCCTGGTACTAGCACAAGAACAGACATATAGATCAATGGAATAGAATAGAGAACCCAGAAATCGCCTCGAACCAATATGCTCAATTAATATTTGACAAAGGAGGAAAGAACATTCAATGGAGCCAAGATAGTCTCTTCAATAAGTGGTGTTGGAAAAATTGGACGGATATATGCAAGAAAATGAAACTAGACCACCAACTTACACCATACACAAAAATAAACTCAAAATGGATAAAGGACTTAAATGTATGACAGGAAACCATAAAAATTCTAGAAGAATCCAAAGGCAACAAAATCTCAGACATATGCCGAAGCAATTTCTTCACTGATACAGCTCCTAGGGCACTTGAAACTAAAGAGAAAATGAACAAATGGGACATCATCAAAATAAAAAGCTTCTGCACAGCAAAAGAAACCATCAACAAAACAACGAGAAAACCCACTGCGTGGGGAAACATATTTACCAATGTCATATCTGACAAGGGCCTAATCTCCAAAATTTATAGGGAACTCATACAACTTAACAAAAGGAAGATAAACTATCCAATCAAAAAATGGGCAAAGGACCTAAATAGACACCTTTCAAAAGAGGATATTCAGAAAGCCAAGGGACATATGAAAACATGCTCAAAGTCACTAATCATCTGAGAGATGCAAATCAAAACAACAATGAGGTACCATCTCACACCTGTCAGACTGGCTATCATCAACAAATCAACAAACGACAAGTGCTGGAGAGGATGTGGAGAAAAAGGAACACTTGTGCACTGCTGGTGGGAATGCAGACTGCTGCAGCCACTATGGAAGGCAGTATGGAGTTTCCTCAAAAACCTAAAAATGGAACTCCCATTTGACCCTGTGATCCCACTTCTAGGAATATATCCCAAGAAACCAGAAACACCAATCAGAAAGGATATATGCACCCATATGTTCACATCAGCACAATTCACTGTAGCTAAGATCTGGAAACAGCCTAAGTGCCCATCAGTAGATGAATGGATTAGAAAACTGTGGTACATCTACACGATGGAATACTATTCTGCTGTAAAAAAGAAGGAACTCTTACCATTTGCAACGGCATGGATGGAACTGGAGAGCATTATGCTAAGTGAAATAAGCCAGTCAATGAAGGAAAAATACCACATGATCTCACTCATTCATGGATAATAGAGTCCATTATAAACTTTTGAACAATAATAGATACAGAGGCAGAGCTGCCTCACAGAGATTGTCAAACTGCAGCGGGAAGGCCAGGGAGGGTTGGGGGGCAGGAGGGAGGGGGTTAAGAGATCAACCAAAGGACTTGTATGCATGCATATAAGCATAACTAATGGACATAAGACACTGGGGGGTAAGGGAGGCCAGGGGATTGTGAAGGGCGGGGGGAAAAAAGGACACATATGTAATACCTTTTGTAATACTTTAAGCAATAAAAAAATTAAAAAATAAAATAAAATAGCATCAGAGAGACTAGAATACTTAAATTAAGTTAATGAATAACATGTAGATATATACACTGAAAACTACCAAATGTATCTGAAAGAAAGTAAAGAAGAAACAAAATACTTTGAAAAACATCCATGTTCATGGGTTGGAAGTACCACAAATATCTTTCTATTTGATATAATCCTTATCTAATTCTCTATGAATTTTTTCAGAAATAGGAAAATCCACTTTAAAATTCATAACGAATTTCAATGGACCCACAAATTATTTCAATAATCTTAGAAAAATGGAACAAAATTGGACGTCTTACACTTACTAATTTCAAATTTTACTAAAAAGCTGAAGTAACCAAAATATGGTGACACTAGCATAAAGACTTCTATTTGTCAAAAGACACAATCAAATGGTTTTGACAAAGGAGCCAAGACTGTTCAATGGCGAAAGGACAGTCTTTTCAATAAATGGTGTTGAACAGCAGCATCCACATGCAAAGAAATGGAGTGGACCATCACTTATACCATAAACAACAGTTAAGTCAAAATGGGATTGAATCCTAAATGTGAAACCTAAAACTATAAAACTCATTAAAGAAATTATAGAGGGAAGCATCATGACATTGAATTTGAAATGATTTCTTGAAAATGACTCTAAGAATACAGGTAAAAAAAAATAGGTAAATTGGATATTACAAAAAAGAAAAGCTTCTGTTCATCAAGGGCACAATCAACAGAGTGAAAGTTGACCTATGAAATGTTGGAAAATACTTTGTAAGCCATATATAAGATGAGTGGTTATTATCTGGAATATACAAAAAACTCCTACAACTCAACAACAAAATCAAATAACCTGATTAAAAAATGGTCAAAACACTTGAACACATATTTCGTCAAAGATGACATACAAATGGCCAGCATGGTTTTCCTATATAATAAAGAGCTAATATGCTAATTAGACCGGACATTGGAATGACCTTCCAGAATCATCAGTGGGCAGAGGGTGAGGCAGCAAGACAGCCGGCTGAGGGTGCCCAGGCTGTGAGGGCCGAGGCAGCTAGGGCAGCGAGGGCCAAGCCCCTTGCATGGATTTTGTGCATCGGACCTCTAGTGAATAGATATCCAACATCACTGATCCTTAGAGAAATCAAATCCAAACGAGAAATCTTTGTATACCCATTAGGATGGTCACTATTGGAAACATAGAAAATAACCTGTGTTGGCACAAAATGGAAAAATTGGAGCTGGGCCCAGTGTGTGTGAAAACGCAAAATGGCGCAGCTACTATAGAAAACAATTTGGAGGGAGATAAGAAATAGACTTACCATGTACCATGTGGTCCATCAACCTCACTTCTGCTTTTATATCCAAAGGAATGGAAAGCAGGACTTTGAAGAGATATTTACACATCCATTTTCATTGCAGAATTATTCACAATAGCCAAGAGGTGGATGCAACTCTATTTTTCATAGTGTAACATAGAAAATGTAGAACATACATACATATACTTTGGTACCTTATTCAGCCTTATAAAAATGGTAATTCTGGATAGTATGCTCCATGAAACAAGCCAGTCGCAAGAAGACAGGAACAGTGTGTTCCACTTATATGTATCTCAAGTATTCAAATTTACAAAAACAAAGAATTTTGGTCACTGAGAGCAAGAGAGCCAGCAACGATAATGCCAAGATTTCCTAGAAGAATGGATTTGACCTTGACTGAGAAGAGGAGGATTTGGGGAGGATCTGGTTGGGAGGTGGGGAGAATAAAGATCTTTGTTTTGCACACGTTACAATAGAGGTGCCCAAGTATGTCTAAAAAAGACTCCCCAGATCGGCTTAACTCATTCTCTCCTAAACCCTTTGGGAAACACACACACACACACACACACACACACACACACACACACACACACACACAGAAGCAAAAACAGAAACACACACACACACAAAACCAACTCAGAAGCTGGAGATAGCAATTCCAGGAATCTCTGACAACAGAATCGATGTGTGAGTTCAGGAGAAGGGAAGCAGTTTTGTGCGGTGTGGGTTGTGACTCTCCCACACCCAGGGCCATGGAGCTGGTGGGTCCTGGACTGTGGATATGGAGACTGCACAGGGACTGTTACACAAGACCAATGCAGCATGTCCATTTCCCACTGTTTTTTCATCCAGGAAGTAACAGCAACACTTTAGCAAATCAATTCTCCAGTCCTGCCCTTAGAGATCATTTGGGTAAATGAAACTTTAGTCTGCTCCCCAATACATAAAAATTAAATTAAATGAGTAATATTTTTCTTAAAAAGGAAGGCAGACTATTCATGGTCTGGTTAATGAACTGAGAATAGTAATTTTTGTCATTTTCATTTTATACTATTTTACTTTATTTCTATCACCATTTATTTTAATTTTATCCTCATGATATAAAAAAATAACAAAACAAATGAAAAAAATATGCCATTGCCCATTATATATCATTTGGACAAAGAGCCAAGTCGTTTGGGCTTCAAGGACAAATCTGAATTAGTTTGTAAGACCCAGAGGAGGTAAATTGTTTTGAGGTGACCCTCCACAACCCAAGGAGATTATAACTCCCTCTGCAGGTGGAACATAAAATAGTTATTCCATGTCTGATATTCACACTGTAAGCAAAGCCAGGTCCCAGCTCTCTCCTGTTGGATGTTCTTTCTTGTATTTGTGACAACACTGAATGTTGCCTGATAAGCCCTGGGTCTCTGTGTGTTCTGTTAAAAGTTATCACAGGAAGGTTCTGGTTTCTTTGGGTCATACTGAGGATATCTGCCCCCAAAAATGAGAGCTTTTCTGGATGGAAGCAAAGTTATTTAAATCACATTCTTTGAGTTTATTTACTAACTTTTTGCATTATCTACTGCAAGGTCTTTCATCTTAGAAGATGAAGACTCACCTGATTTCTTTCTCATCACCAAATTTCTCTCTCTCTCTCTCTCTCTCTCTCTCTCTCTCTCTCTCTCTTTCTCTCTCTCTCTCTCTCTCTCTCTCTCTCTCTCTCTCTCTTTCTCTCTCTCATTCTATATCTCTCTCTCTCTCTTTTCTTTAGTGTTTTTCTAAAGACCAATTTTTAGTGTAGACTTATTATGTCTGGTTAATGCCATTCATATTTGACCCGACTACCTGAGATTTCTTTAAATTTGAATCTCCAGAGAACATCATAGACAGACAACTTTCCTTCTGTGAGCTACAGATGTGGGCGTGGGATGGTCCTGCTCATTAGACACTTGTAATGCCATAAACAGAGTAGAAAAAGACAAATAGTTCTCTACATCCCTTCACAGCTTATCCAGGTTTCATTGCAGCTGTACTGCTCTCTGCTGGTCACATTACACAATTTTCCCAACCAATGGTCAGGTCCAGGGGCAGGACTATGAAAAGTCGTGTGAAAATTCTGGGCTCTTAGTTCAAATTAAGAATTTCAGGATGACAAAAACAAACTATTAAACCAACCACAGTCCCTTCTAAGTGGCTGCACAAATTATGAGCCCATGAAGCAGCCCTCGTTACCAGGGCAAATGGATGTGTTCATTCTCCAAGTTAATTCAATGCCAAACTCAAGTCATAAAAATACCGAGAACTAGAGGCTTTCCTGCTAAAGATGAACAAAACTGAAAGTTTCTAAATGCCTTAGTAAGACACGTGTGCTCCAAAGGGTGGAAGTGATGCCTGCTAATGTTGATGCTCTAAGACAATGACATCAGTGATGACAGAGACACTAGAGACAGGATCAACTCTTGTGATCAGCATTTAAGCAAAGCATGAGCTATAGGGCCATCCACATCTGTGACCATTCTGGAATCTGCCACAGATGGCTCCACTAGCCTGGGCCATGCTGGACGTACCCTCCAGAGAAAAGGACAAGTTGCTACGTGATGTTAGAAGAATGACAGGTGCTTTGTGAAACCTCTGGTGAGACCTAATAAAATAATTACTCCTGGGCAGACTCCTTGTGAACAAGGCCATATCTTCTACAGCAATAAAACAACAGCTCCCAACAGGCTTCTAGGCCTGCGGAGGGATGGAGACTCTGAACGTGGTCTGTAATGTGACCAGGTTGGCAGAACTGCCCATCATAATCTGGGTTCTACCACACCCACCAACATAAGTTCAGGTGAGGAGAGAAGCATCCATCACAGATGGAAGTGACACATCCTCGATTAGACAAGGACAGGTGGGTACCTACCACTTCATCCCTGTGATCTACCACAGAGCTCTTACCTGTGGAATAACAAAAAGTTACCCTCACTAGTCAAAAAGAAGGAAAATGCTCTACACATTCCAAGTTCAAGCCAGCCCTCAATTTCTTCTCCCCCAACACACACATACCATCAGCCTTTTCCTTGCCTGTCCCCAGACTGCTAGTCAAACTTACTCACTGACACAGAAATCCTCGGGGACATGGCTAATGTGTTTACTCAGTTGAGGCACATCTCGGTGTATAGAGGTGAGATTGGGCTTTCATGGCTCTCCCAGTCTTTTGGGAATCTGCTTTGAGAGCCAAATGCCCACATCTCTCTGGGTTGGAGCTGGAGGATGGACACCTCTGGCCCTCAATTTGGTCCTCACCCTCAAGCGTGCCCTGCATTCCCAACTTTCCCTAGGCTCCATAACAACCCCAGTTGTAGTCTGACAACTCTGGACTTCAACAAATTTCCTGGCTCAAATACCACATTTCCTAGTCTCATCTTCTGCATTCATGGTGTCCCCATCCCTCCTCGCTTTTCAGACTCCTAACTCCCTACAAGATGGTCAATTGGGTGTCCTTCTTGTGTCTTTCTTTACGTCTATTCTGTATGTAAAGTCAGCGAGAATATCTGGTGCTCCCTCTTGTCACAAATGTCAGGACACTAATATGAATCTTCAACATCCTTATTCTTTCCCCTAACACTGTGTCTCACCCCTTTCGCCTATCCAAGTTTGGGAGAACGGCATTCCCACTTCACTACACCAACTCCAGTGGCTTCTCCCTCAACAGGTAGAAGGTAGACCCTCACTCATATCCCTCAGCCCCATCCAGAGCCCTCCCCAAAAGAGGCC
>NW_005871607.1:131357-179458 GCF_000147115.1 Myotis lucifugus | reverse complement strand
TCTGGCTAGCTCTCAAAGGAGTATAAGTAAATACCCCAGAGCCTCAAGGACAGGAAAGATTTATTTCCATTTCCCAGGTTCTGGATGTGGATTCTCTAAGAATCGGCACCTGGCGATTGTAAAAACAATGAAGAAAACAATGTATGAGGACACCTGTCTGGCCTGAGCTCCAGGTCCCGGGGGACAAAAAACAGCATCTTTTAGTGACAGCCTGTGGGTGCCTGACATGTCAGGGACCTGCATGTTTACTAGAGTTTCTTAGGTTCAAGAGAGAATATTTGTTAAAATCTCTGTGATCTTGTTCCTGAAGGTGCAGTGGAAATAAATGTGAACACTGTTGATGGCTTGGTCCCTGTGGACGTGTGCCCTTTCAGGTCTGCATGTCTTCTCAGATTCTGGTGCAAATGTCATCCTGAGGAATCCTGGAGCCTCAAAAGCATCTAAGAAGTCACGTCAGATGCTGCTGTGGATGCCAAGTCAGAAGGAAGGCAGAAAAACTGGAGATCTTTATGTGGAGGATTTTAGCCTGATAAGGAAAGAAATAGGAAGATTGAAAATAAGGTAAGGATCAACAATGTGAGCAAAATGACAGGATCAGCTAGATACAGGTAGATGATAAGAAAGTAAAACATGTGTCCAACACATTTAAAGAGGCAAGGAAGAAATTCTTCAGAACACAGAAATAGGGCAGTGAGATGAAACTCAACACCCCTGAAAGAAAAGGCTGGGAAGATTTTAAGAAGAAGAAGGAATTATAGGCATTTGTGTTTGCTAATGAGCTTTACAGATAGGAAATGTAAACCATCTCCTGAAATCCTGACAGGAGGTCTTTTCACATCTTGATTGTAAATGTCCCCACTCAAGTTCAGCTCCTACTCTCCCTCAGAGACTGAGACACAGGGACACCAGGAGGATTACATTTCAAACGGATGGGGCCAGGTCCTTGAGACAGTTATTCTCTGGGTCATAACACTGGCAAGAAGCTTTTGAGGAGACTTACGTATATTTCAAAAGTGCAGAGAAAGAATGTGCAATTACTGATTACATTTATAAAAGAAATGATCTAAGTCTGGAAGACAAAGGCATGTTGTGAGGAAGAAACTGTGTAATGGTTAGTGACTCTGAGGGAACATTAGGCCTCTAGTTCAGAACAAAACTGCTTTCTGCACAGAGGAGGGAAACACAACTAAATCTCTTTTAGCCAAGACACAGTTGACATCATTATCATTTCCAGCAATGTATAAAGAGGTGCAATTTCCCAGCAATTTATAAACAGATGCAAAGTACCTGAGAGTTCCTGAACAGAGCCAGGATCTGATCTCCCAGAATGCTGTGCTTCTAGAGTTCTCCATGGATACATTACATTGCTCTCTACAGTCACCTTTGTTTTGACCACAGGTCACCTCCAAGGAAGAAGAGAATTCTCCATCTTACAACATGGCTGGTTTCACTGTATTTGCCCTGATTAGTGACCTAAGAGCAGAGGAACTGACATTTATCACATAATTTGCTCTGATGCGGGTTTTTCTATGAAACTGAAGATGGGAGTTCTAACAGCCTCTTGAGGTTAGGAAGCCTTACCCTCTAGCGTTGGGTAATGCCCTCATCTCCAAGAGATTCCAAAAAACCCCGCAGGTCAAATTTAGCTCAATGAAAGGTGAGGTCATTTCTAATTCTGTGGGCATCAGTCTGAACTAGGACATTTGAGCCAAAGCCTTGGTTGTATTACTAAGGTTTTCAATTATAACATATTAACAAGGAAGACAGAGTCCTATTTACTTTAGGTAAATAAGTCTATAGCCATATAAATAAAAATACTCAAAAAGACTTAAGGAATTTTTTGAAACAAGTCAAACAGTGAGAAAAAAAAGATCGGTGTTGTTACCCACATGGGTGTCCTCCTGTCCATTCCCATTGCCAACAACAGTGGCTGGGCATCCACTACATGTCCCCCTGGAGGAGGGACAGATCTTGGATTTATGCAAACTCATCACATGCACCCAGGGTAATCACACAGCCACTGCCATTCTCTTGAAAGACTCGGTTTCATCTCCACTGTGGAGATGGTACAACTTAGAACACACAGAGGTGGGATCTGGTATAGACTCTCACCTTAAGAAAACAATAATGACAATGTCAGCTCTTTTTTTGAGAATTTATTGACTCAATGCAAATCTTCTAAGGACTTTCCACATTCACAACAAATCTATTTAAAGGGCACTAAAGAATATTCAGAGTTTAGTAACATATAGGAGAGGAGGAGGGTCACTAATATTTTACATCCAGCTCAACCGGATAACTGTCAGTGGAACTGATGGGGTTGGACACTTCACACTGGTAATTCCCAGCATCCTCCCTCCTGACGGGGTCTATGGTGAGGGTTCTGTCGTTCCAGGACAGCTTCATCCGCTCCGTCAGCCGCAGATTCATGCCATTGAAGAACCACTGGGTGGAGACTGCATTTGTGTAGCAAGTCAGGACCACAGAATCCTTATGCTCAGTGACTGTGGTGTTGCTGGCTAGGAGGGTGGGCACTCTCACTGGCTCTGTGAAGAAATAGAAGGCATGGCTAATTGAGAGTGGGCTTGGTACCTGGGCCATGCTAGCTCCTCAGACATCTTAGCCACTCAGAGTCCACTGTGAGCTCCATAAGGTCACCAGAGGATGGTTCTGATCTCTGCAGAAGGACAATTGTCTTTGTTCAAGAGACGATGTGTAGGGCAAGTGTTGCACCTCTTCTCTGAACCCAGATCACCCCTGACCTGTTCCCATAGACATCTTTGTAGTATCAACACAGGCAACCCTTTCGCAGCCCACGTGACCAATAACCTCACCGTAAGGTGGAGTTTTCCTCTCATGAGCTTTTACTGACCCTTTCCTAGAAGTTCTTCCGACTTAAAAATTCCATGTATGTTGGAAAAGGCAATCTTACCACTTTTGCCTACTACTGGGGCCAAGGGGACTTTACAGAAAGTGAATGGCATTTAACTATTGTTAAAAAACTCATTAGGCAATAAAGATGGCCCAACCCAGTCTTCATGACCTTGGATCTGGATAAGTTCCATCTATAGGATTTCTCAGTCTGAACAGGACTTTATTTACAGGCCTGCTGATTGCATATAATGGTAAAATAAATGACTAAAGAGAAATGGATATGATTTTAACAAAAGACAGAAACTGTAGGAATAGGAGGAAATTAATTAATAGGGTAAAGACCACACATGAGAGTCCACAGCTAACATATTAATCCATGGAGAACCTCTGAAAACAGTACTAAGATCATGAATAAGACAAGGATGCTGTTTTTTCCCCTAATTCAACTAGTCAGGAAAATCACCCAAGAAGATGAAATAAGAGCTATCCAATTAAGAGAGGAATAAGAAAATATCTTTTTAAAAAAGAAAACATAATCTTATTGTAGAACACCCTGAAGATTTCACCACATACATACCTAAAAAAACTAGTATAACTAATAAAAAGATGAAGTCGCCAGAGACAAAATCAACACTCAACATCTTTTCAATTCTTTAAACAAAAATGAACAATCCTTAAAAAAAATAATGAAAATAGCTCCATTTACAATAGAATCAAAAAGTCTAGATGCTTAGGTTTAAACATAATAAGGTGGAAGATGAATACACTGAAAACTACCAAACATTTCTGAATGTAAAGAAGAAACAAGTAACTGGAAAGACATCCATGTTTATTGATTCCAAGACCACCAACTATCTACATATTTGAAACAATCCCTATCAAAATCCCAATTACTTTTTTTCAGAAATAAAAAAATCCATCCCAGAATTTATGTGGAATTTCAATGGATCCCAAATGTTTGCAACAATCTTAAAAAGGATGAGTTGAAATTGGAGGTCTGAAAGTTACTAAATTCAAATCCTACTACAAAGGGAAAGTAATCAAAATATTTACACTGGCATAAATTCTTCTATTTGTCAAAAGACACAATCAAATGGTTTTGTTAAAGGAGCTAAGACTATTCAATGGGAAAGGACAGTCTTTTGAACAAATGCCATTGAACAGAAATGTCTACACGCAAACAAATAAAGGGGTCCACTGCTTATACCATACACAACAATTCAGTCAAAATGGATTGAATCTTAAAGGGAAGAACTAAAATGATAAAACTCTCAGAAGAAAACATAGGGGTAAGCAATATGGCATTGTATTTGGCAGTGATATCTTGAATATGAAACTAGAAACTCGGGCAAGAAAAGATTAGATAATTTAGATTTTTGTCAAAATGGAAAACTTTTGTTCATCCAAGGACACACTCAACAGAGTGAAAAGTGATCTGTGGAATGGTAGAAAATACTTCGCAAATCATTAATAGGATGAGGGGTTAATATGCAGAATATATAAAGGTATCCTACAACTGAACAACAGCAACACCAAATAAACTGATTTAAAAAATGGGCAAACTTGTGAATGCACATTTCTCCAGAGAAGATATACAAATGGTCAATAAGCCCAGGAAAAGAGGCTCAACATCACTATCATTAGAAATATATAAATCAAATCTCTCAAAGTTGATGCTTGTATTATTGAGTGTGGGTAACTCTACTGAGCAGGCAACAGGAGAACACTGCCCTGTGCGACACTTGAGTCCTCCAAGCCTTCTTCAATCAGACTTGGCACCTCTCACCTCTCAGCCAACTTAAAGGAATAAGAAAGTTCGATGTATCACAAGACAAATGCCTGGGGCTCTGAGATCTCAGAGAACTTGTCTGGGAGAAAGCAGAGCCTTTGTCATGAGCCATGTCTGTTCAATGGAGAAAGGAAAGTCTTTTCAACAAATGAAGGGAACCATTCAATAGATTAGCCACATTTGGTTGGGGAAAACAGAGAACCTAGAGTTAGAGACATCCCTCTCACCCTAATCCTCCCACACCTCACCTAGTTCTTCACTGACCAGCTGACTGCAATTTTTTCTAGCTGCACAGACCTTCATTGCCCAGCGGAGGTGTATTTCTAAGAGGCACCATTTCACAGGACATCTTAGAGATTCAGATTTGAGCAGAAATAAAACAGGGGACCAGGATCAAACCTGTGCTCAGTTAACTACTCAAGCCCCGGGGCCAAGAGCAGGGTCAGGCCTTCCCAGGTGAGTGTGACTGACATGAGCCAGTGAGCCAATACATGATAGAGCAGAGCCCAAGGAATGAGCCAGAAAGGAGTGAAGGGACAGGCAGGATCTGATTGTGGCAACAGAACAATATGTTTTGCCCTTGGTCATTAAAGTCATTCTCCCTCGGTGGAGGGCAGGTGAGGGTTGTGCAGATGCAGCAGGGATGATGAATGGCAAGACGGGAACATGGATTGCTGACATTCGGACCATTGTGGAGCATTTGTGTTTGGTGGTTATGAGATAGAAATTTAGAAAGATCTTAAAATTCCACCATATGCAAAAATTACTCTTAATACCCCAGGGCCTAAGAGCAATAGCAAGAAGTACTATTTGTCTAGAGAACAACAAAGGGTCTGAGACATGAGTCTCAACCCCTGGAGTGACAGGGAGCCTTTACAGTGTGGCCAGAATTCCAAGGACTCTGCATCAAGGTTTCAGCCTCTGAAGAGGTTTTAGCTCATTCCTTCCTTCAGTAGCCATTTATTTCTTCCTAATTCATCAAAACAACCGAGTGTTACATCTTGATCCCTTAGCTGATTAGAAGTGTAAAATGGGGAGTGAGCAGGCAAAGTCTTTTCCTTTATATCCAGTGGGAATGACACCAACACATCAGGAAACAAATCAGTGGTTTCACCTCCAGTGCAGGGAGGGGTGGATCAGCCACCTAGGGGAAGGTCTGGGTGTTCCCAGCACTGACTGATTGTTAGTGCAGGTAATTTGGTTCTAGAGTACAAATAAATTAATTCTCCATTTGGTGTTATTTTCTAGACCACAGTCTCTCTCTCTGAACTGGGGATGCCTAAGGGAAGATCTAACAACGTTTGCTTTAGGGATCCCTCGGGGATGGAGGAGAGGTAAGGGCTGCAGACAGACCTTGAGTCACTCTCATGGTCTGTGTGGCTCTGCTTTAGTGACTATATCTCCCTGTGCCTTGGTTTCCTCTCAATGCAGTATGATGAACATTTGACTGCCAGGGTGTGAGTGTATTAAAAATAAAATATTCACAGTATCTGAATAACATTGGGACAGGGCAGCTGCTCAAATGGGGGTCATCTGTTATTGATCAACTCCAAGAGAGAATCTCCTGGGCTGATCTCTGATGGATGAGGAGCTGCCAGGAGCATCTTTCCTCCTTATTGTTCCCTGTGATTCTGACCTTTATCTGGACTCTCCGAAATTTTTCAGTGAAGTTCACCAATGGCTTAACGACCTTGTCCATCTGTCCTAGCCACACACAGTCTCAGGTGAAGCACCATTCCTATCCAGATGTGGCTCATGGGCCTGAGCTCTGGCTTCTGAGCCGCTCAAAAGCCTTGTGACTCAGACACCTCGGAAACCATTGCGCCCACTCAGCCCTTCCCAGGAGGTTAACCCCAAGCTGACACAGGATCCCCAGGGTCGCTGGAGTCAGAAACCCTGGGGCAGTGTTCTGGGAGGGGCTGCCAAAGCTGAGCTTCTTTATGAGGATTGAAGGGGGCTCCTCATGATGGGCCCTGGCCGAGCCCTGCAGGGTCTTTCTCAGTGACATGGTCATGAGGAGTGACCAAGTGACCTGGACTGACACTGGCTACCCTCTGCTGAGTCACTCCCATCAGACTGACCCTTCTCTCTGTGGAGAATGTCTGCAGGGCTGGAATCCTGGAAGGGAACTCTGATCTTAGAAAGTTTGTCTCCACTGTGTGTGTCCTGCACTAGATACCCAAACCCAACCTGGGAGATGATGCAGAGGGGGATGGAGGCAGAGTCAGGGCTGTCAGTCCTGTGTGTTCACCCACGCAACACTCAGAGGTCAAAGAGCAATCACTCACCATATACATTGAGCCGTCCAAATCCTATTTCTTTTATATAGTCTTGAAGGTAGACTACTACGGTGTAGATTCCTGTGTCCTTCAGGGTTACCCTCTTTATCAGCAAGGATCCATCAAAATTTATTTCCTCTCTACCGCTGTTTGCACGCCCTATACTATAAGTTCTTCTGTGGAATGCATGACTGGCAATGGTATGTCTGTAGTTTGCTCCTTCCCCCCTGTACCACACGATGCCTATATGATCAGGAGGCATATTGCGGATATGTAGAATCACATTCTTCCCTTCGGCAGCATTGGTTGACACAATAGCAAGTTGGGCAGTGGTGGGCAGGCTCCAGAAATTTAAGAGTGAAACTAGGAGGGAAGAGAGAAATTGATCAATATTTGGATGTATATGTTGGGATGGAAAGATGTGGCCCTGGATTTGGAACAAGTCTCTTCATTTCAACCTTGGTGTGTGTGTGTGTGTGTGTGTATGGTCAAAGTCAACAGCATGACCACCAATACTTCAGCACCTGTGACCTGTTACTTTTTCTGTTTCTCAGTCTCTTTTCCAGTTGTCTGTTTGGCTCACCCATTCACAGGCCTCAGACCCCTGCTGACAATTAGGGGTGTCCATGGGAGGCACCTTCATGGAACACTTCCCTAAAGACTCTCTCTTAATCACTTTCTGACCTGTCTCTGCTCTATTCATTTTATAACACTTATGGGTACTTGACATCACATGTAGATATTTTCTTATCTCTCCCCACCCACAGAACGTGAGACAAATGGGGACAGGGACTTTCAGTTCTTGCATCCCCAGTGCCTGCAACATGCTGAAAATACCTGTGGATGAATGAATGTTCCCAGAGTCCTGCACCTCTTGGGGTGTATTTCCCCTGAGGCTGGTGGTAAGGATGATGTTTAGCACCCCTGATTAAGTTTTTCTCTGGTGCCACCTGACATATATTGTTATTGTTATGGTCAGTTTCCAAAATTCAATATTCAGTGATGAATAACATAGGAATTAACAGCAACTGAAGTTTACTTGCCCCACACCACTTCTAGAACATGAGATTTCCCAGTTACCTGTTACCCATCTCCCTTACCCATCCTACTCTGCCCCCCTGTGCTCTCCCCTCAGGTCCACACAGAAGGCCTCCTTCCACTCTCAGAGCGCTGTTCTCCCCAGGAGACCCCAGGAAGTCCCTGTCTTTACCCCTTCAGTCCACCCCCCAGGGATTTTTCCTTCCTTACCGGCCAACAAAAGCCCCTGCCAGGGGAGAGACCCTCTGCAGATAGGGGATGAGAGTGACTCCATGGTGTCTGCTGCCTGCATTGTCTCTCCTTCTATGAGAAGAACTTGGATTCAAGGAAAGCTCAAAGGCACCTCTGTAGAAGCTGGTGGGATCTGCTGTCCCTCTTCACTGTGCACTGGGCCTCCTCCTGGTGCAAGATCACTTACCTGGTCACATGGACCAGGGCGGAGTTTGTGCCAAGGACCCACCTCCTCCTCTCCTCACTTTTGCCGCCTTTTCCCCCTCCTTCCAGGTTACCATCCCTCCAAATGTTGGTTCCCGTGGAGCTGCTGAGGTATCTGAACATACACACACACACACACACACACACACATACACACACACACACTTACATGCTCTGTTTGGAAAAGCACCAGCCGGTGGTATCCAGGTCATCTGCATTCCCATGGCTCCCATCAAGTGCACAGTAGCCTCCCCCACAGCCCTCTCTCTTTCACATTTGACTTTTCCCTTCAGAGCAGGAGTTCTGGGGCCACCTCAGGACCTCTTCTCACCGGGATGTCACCACAACTGTACATCGGATCACCTATGAAACTTTGTAAAGATTGTGATGCCCAGGTGAAACCAGAGATGCTGCTTTAGCAGCTGTCCAGCTAATGTTGATGCCCAACCAGGATGATATCTGGTGATGTGGTGATGAGACACTCCTCCCCCTCTTTTGTGTACAGGGAGGGTCTCCACATCCTGTTAAAATGCAGTTTCTTACTCTGCAGTTGTGCGGTGGACCAGAGACTTTGAATCTGATGAGCTCTCAGGGAAGGTGGGTCTTACTGGCCTGTGGAGCCCACTTGCAACAGCAAGGCTGATGGGGCCATGTGTCCCCTGAGAGGATGATCCTCTCACCCCAGCATTGGCCTCTGCTGTGTCTTGATCTTGGGTCTGTCAGCACCACACACAGAGCCCTACAGGCCCCAAACTGAGGATTATTTCTGTTTGTAACACAGAAACCCAGCTGGGCACCTCATCTGCCCCTTGTTCTCAAATGCACTGTGAAGGTTAAATTTCCACCCAGCAGGAAGGCCACAGAGTTGACTGTGGGTGTGAGAAGGGGTCAAGCTGGGTTACGACTACAGAGGGGACCCTCCCTCTATCTCAGGTTGTCACCAGCCTGGCCTTTGCTTCCAGGGACAGAGACCCAGGACCAGGAGGCTCAGGAGGCCCTGCAGTTCCTGGGAGTGAAGGGTTTTGTGTCCAGCATGTCCTGGGAAGAGAGGACTGTGGTGGGAGCTTAGGTGGCTGGGGGCTCCCTGGTCCTCAGGGGTAGATTCTGGGAGACCCTCCCTCTCTGTTGGCTGAGCCTATCCTTGTGCTCCCTGACCTTGGGGCGGTGTCTGTCCTCTGCCTGGGGGAGTTTCGTTTCATTACCCCACCTTGTTCATGGGTGGTGCCAGGCATGGGACAGGGAGCAGCAAATAGAACCCTGAGAAAGCAGGTGCTCTTGGGCCTGTTAAAGTAAGAAACTTGCCAACCTGTGGAGATTTTCATGAGTTTATTTGAACCAAGCTAATGTCATATGGCTGGAACAAGATATCACATCCTGAGCTTGGCAGTTGTGCAACTTATTTTATACATTTTAATAAAAAAGGGAAGATGGAAAAAGTGTGTGAAATCCATTAGGAAGTGAAGAAATCTCTAGAATTGATAAATAGCCAAATGAAGAAACACATTTTTTTTACTTTGGTGGGTCCAGGATAATTAACATTTACAGCCCATAAGGAGGTTGTGCAAGGAACCAGGTAACCTAAGAAGTATGTTGTCTCATATGCTGGTCCCAGAGTCTGAGCTTTCAAATCATCTTGCAAAAAAACAACTATTATGAAGTATCAAAGGTATGTTATCGAAGATACATAAGAACAGGGAACAGGGCTCACTTAACGTAATATCTGACCTTTGCTAACAAAGTTGTAGGCCTGGGACATGACTCCCTGCCATCACCTGCCCTGTTAGGAATTTGTGATCAGACCATCCTATGCAGTTATTTTTGGTCACTGAGCTCCTCAGGACTGCCATGTGACCCACTGGGCTTGTCAGGCTTATTTTACACCCCATTTTTCTTGTTGTTGTTGTTGTTTTATTCACAGTACCTAGAAGTAGCAGGAGGGATACAGCAGTCATAAGGGCGGAGTCCAAAAACATCTGTGGGAGCCCGGGAAGGAAATCAGGCACCTTCTCCAGCTCCTTAGGCAAAGCCAGGTTCATGTGTGAATTCCCTGTGTTGTCTGTGTGTCTAAATGTTGCCCCCTGGAGAGCAGGAGGAGACCTGCAGCCAATGTCAGGTGCTGCACCAGGGATGCTGACCAGAGACAGGGAGCTGACCCTGACACCTGGGCAGAGGTGGGCTCTGGCCTTCAAACTGAAGGCCAGACAGTAGGGGTCCAGTCACTGTGGGATACAGGCCTCCTGACTCCATCCCAGAGCAGGGTGAGCCCAGTAAGAGGACAGGATCTGGGGCTGGTTCCATCTCAGAGGGGCTGAGGGACCAGAGTATTATGAGTCCAGTGTCATGAGAACTGTCGTTCTGGTGGATGTGCTGTTTCAGGAGGAACTCTCTGCCCCAAAGGTTTCAAGAACAAAACCTGGTGATGTCTCTTCTGAGGCTTTTAGTAGAGTGTGCCAAACTGGAGGGCTGATCCCCCAAATGCCCTGTGCATCTCCATCATTGCATTGGGGTGTTTCATCCAAGTCACCTGTGTCCCTGTCCATCCTTTGTGGTAGTCCTCCCCACAAGGCCCAGGATCTGAAGCAGCTCTAATTGACGTGTCAACCACAGGAGCTGTGGGTCCCTCTATTAGGGGTGAGGAGGCCCCTGTGGGACCCTCAGTCCTCTGAGATGGAAGCAACCCTAGATCCTGGGTTCTCCTGTCCCATCTTGTTGCGGAAGTTCCCCTTCCTCCCCAGGACATCATGGGCTGGTGAGATGTTCAGGGACTACAGGCAGGTGTCCCACAGACTAGGAACCGTGGGTTTGGGAGTCATCCCCGGATTCCTTTGAGGTCAGTGTGAGCTCTCTTTTCCCATGGTAGTACCACTACCTGGTGTGAAAGATCCAGAGTGTCTTCCAGGTCAGGGCTCTGTGAGAAGACAAAGAACACAGGCTGCTATCCAGTGCCCAAGAATATGAGACATCACTCACAAGGTGGAATTGGGGAGGACTGTGATTTTCTGAGCATGAAGGAAGGTCTGACTCTTCACTGTTAGTTGGTCCAATCTCCCACCCCCCTGATTGTGTGAGGGGGAAAAACGCATCCCTGGGTTATCCGCACACACTTGTGGCCTCCTCCCATGCTGACACCAATGTCTTTGTGCCTATAAGGAACATAGTTTGACCACTAGTGTCACACAGGGTGACAGGCTTCCATTGGATGGTTTCTCTCATTCATTGAATGAGTGTTTACTGAGCATCTGTCATGTGTCAGGCCATGGATGGGCCCTGGGACCTGAGAAACAGAACATAGGTGGGACCTGTGCTCATGGAGTTTACCTTGTAACAAAGACAGGCTCTCAGAGAAATCACAACACTAAGGAGTTAATTATAATCCAGAGAAGGACCACGAAGAAAGAGTTGCATGTAGTTGAGTCTCAGTTTGTCTGGGGATCACAGAGAGCACTTCTGATAAAGTGACCTCGTGGCTGAGACCTGAAGCATGAGTGGCCATTCACCCTTTGGGCAAAGGCTGGTGGGGAAGAGCTGCCTGCAGAGGACTGTACTTTGGTGGGCAGATGCCTGGTTGGATGGAGAAGCTTTTGAAGTCCACTGTGGGCAGTGTGAAGAGTGAGAAGGAATGTGGACTGAGTAATGCTGGTGAGGTTGGAACCTGCTGGGCTGTGGGCATTGCTGAGTTGGGGTCAGCAGATACCTGAGGAGGCTGCAGGCTGTGAAATAAGCTCACCCCTCTTTGATGGACAAGCTGAAAAATGTTCAAGAAAAAAAGGCATGTTACAGTTTTGAATTTTCTATTCAACTTATAATTTAAGCAATATTTCAAATGTGTATATTTAAATTTAACATATTTATTGTTTTCGTTGGCATGTAATAAACTTACCATATTGAAAGTATACAAATTATTAAGCTTTGCCAGATGCATGCACCAGAGAAGTTGTTACAATGAAGAAAATGAACATGTTCTTCACTCTTAAAGCCTTCTCAGACCCTCTTATAATCTCCTTACTCTGTCCCTCTCCCACTCCCTCCAACTCTTATCTGCTTTCAGTCATTATAGATGAGTTTGCATTTTCTACAGTTTTCATAATTTGAACCAGATAATATGTAATTTTGGGTGAATGTTAGCTTCTAGAATCAACACTATAATCTTGAAATAGTTCTTTCCTTTTTAATCCCTCAGGTCTATTCTATTGTAGGATGCACCAAACTTGTTTAGCCATTTGCCCATTCATGGACATTTGTGTTGATTCCCATTTTGGACTATTCCAAGTAAACCAGGCATTAACATTGCGCAGAAAAATCTTTATCACACAGAAATAGGTGCATGTAAAACAAATGCATGGCCAGAAAAATGGAAGTCAAGGAGTTGACACAGGAAGTCTGGTTTCAAGGTCCCACTGCCACAGCCCAACCCAGAGGGAAAGAATCACCTGCTTGTTCACATAAAGCTCTGTCTGCAGAGCCCACCCATCAGGAGCAGGAATCACAGCCCCTTCTCCCTTCCAGAGTCCAAACTACACACAAGCGCATGTCAGAGTCTGAAATTAATTCACACCTGGAATCCCAGTCATTAGAATTGGGAAAGGTGATATTTAACCTTTCAGCCCCTCTGGTATAGGAGAAAATATAGAAAGGGGTGGAACCTTCATGGCAAGTGCCTATAGACAATACATGGCATGGTTGAGTCCACTTGCAGGCTCTGTGACTCTGGGCAAGTGATCTCACCTCAAAAAGCCTCAGTTTCCTCATGTGATTTCATAGAAAGATATTTCCTGGTTCTTAGAATAGAGCAGTTTAAATTCTTGAAATTTTCTGAGTGATATGGACAATAAGAGTGTCTTTTGTCCCAATGAGGCAACTCCTGACAGTCCTCTGGATAGTTGCAGGGTGAGGACAGGTTGCCATAAAGGCCAAATCTTGATTAGAAGCCTGGAATTTTCAGCTACCAATGTAGGAAACATTTAAACCTGTCGAGAATATTTATGAGTTTGAGTCCAACTGACGACAATTGCCAGGAAGCAAAATATCAACAAAAAGTGTCAGTTTTGTACTTTATGTTATACATTACAATCAAAGCAAGGAGGCATAAGGGGTTAAATAAAATCCATTGGTGATAGATTAGGAAGGTGGGAGAAAGCAAAACAGGGAAATCTCTGAGATTGGATTAAAAGTAAAACAAATAGACACATACTTCTTTTACATTGGTTGATAGAGGATAGTTAGCAACTAACAATTTACATGATGACAATAGCAATGAGGGGTTCTGTGGCTTCTGCTCTGGTGCAGTGAGGGTCTGGAAAAAAAGAAAAAAAAATTCCTTATATTCCAAAAGTAAGTTATCATGAATGCAAAAAGACAATAGACATGTTCCATTAACATAAAGATTCAGCTTTGATAGGAAAAAATACCTAACACATAATTCCCTACCATGACTCACTTTTAGTTAGAAAGTAGTCATGTGGTTACTTTAGGTCTCTTATTTTGCAGATCATACTATGCCGGCCTCCTCTTAGCTTGTCAGCTTTAGTATTAGGCCCTGATTTCATCCACACCTCCTCCTTTGGGTCATAAATCAAACGGAATGATTCACTGATGACCAACCTTCTGGTTGGAAAATGTGGTCCCATGGTGCCAGAAAGTCTCATCAGTAGGAAGTCTTAGTTTATCTAGCTGAACTATGGACCATTGGGAATAGGGCAAGACTGTAACTTTGGATGGAAGTCAAGGCCAAATTTTCTCAAGAGTAAAAAGCTGGTAAATGGGAGCCAGTCAGGTTCCACAGGTTTTCATTAAGAAAAACACGTTGGCCCTGACCAGTGTCGCTAAGTGATTAGAGTATCAGCCTGCTGTTCCTGGTCAAGTTCATGTGTCTGGGTTGTAGGTTCAATCCATGGTCCCAATCAAGATGCATGCAGGAAACAGCCAATTGTGTCCCTCTCACATAGATTTTCCCTCTCTCTCTCTTTTTCTCTCACCCTCCCTCCCTCCTGTCTCCCTTCTACTATCTCTAAAAAGAATTGAAAAGAAAAACAATAAAAAATAAATAAATAAAAATTTTGAGTCATTCCTGTCCTATAAGCTATCGTGATCCAAATTTTGCTGTCAGTCTCATTTCTCTGTATTTTTCATCTAGTATCACATTTGCTTATTGTTTGAGGGCACAATATACACCTCTTCAGTTTTCACAATCTGATCATGAGATGGGTTCTCTTTTACAATGGTCCACTTATTTCCCATTGGAAACACTCAAGGGTCATTCATTATTAATCTGATTCCTGCTGGTTGTGCAATTTGGAACTGTAACCTTAATTGGGGACAAGGCTGTCAGAACCCAATGGTGTATATTACAATTATCATCTAAAAATTTCATACACCAGGAAGACAGTAAGAGTATCATAAGTAAATTTCCTGTGCCTCAGCTGCAGTTATAGATGGCCATGTTTTTATAGCTACTTCAGCTTCATTTGAATTAATATGGTTAATAATCTTTGTTGGGTTAGGGTGTGTAAGCATATCCCCATAATTAGGTTCTGGCATTTCTACAAAAAATTTCTCAAAATTCCTTTTCCACTAACCTCTGCAGCTTCCCTTGTTTTCAGTTTTCCTCTTTTTACTCATTCAGAAATAATTAACTTGTTAGGTCAAACTACTTACTTTTAACTTCTCTTAAAAACACCCAGCCCAGCTGGAGTTATTCAGTGGTTGAGCATCAACCTATGAACCAAGAGTTCACAGTTCGATTACCAGTCAGGGTACTTGCCTGAGTTGTGGTCCGGACCCCCAGTGTGGGGTGTGCAGGGTGTAGGCAATCAATGATTCTCTTTCATCATTGACGTTTCTATCTCTCTCTCCCTTTCCCTTCCTCTCTGAAATCAATAAAACTATTTTTAAAGAACACTCCCAGATCCCTTTCCTCCTTTTGCAATAGCATTCCCTCTACATTTCAAAATGTTATCAGAAATAAAAGCCAGGCCCTGAGCGAATTTGCCTAAGACCAGCTGGTAATGTGCAGGTACTTGACTTCATGCAGAAAAGATTGCAGAATATGAGTCCAGGGGATTTTGAGACTAAGTTTATTAAAGCTGGGGCAGTGACACAAGGAAGGGCCTGGGATACAAGAAGCAGTAGGAGAGAGAAAATGTGTGGCTGCTTCGGCTCTCTAGAAACTTTATGGGAGAGAAGGGAGCCTATACAAGGCTGCTGTCAGCTCACGCTCACTGGAAAGTCAGAGGCAAGGGGACTTGGGGACAAGTTCAGGGAGTAGCCCAAGATGAGCTAGTGCTGCCTATTGTTCCCCTGGTTGCAAGTCTCCTGGGTATCACTTAGGGTTTAGGTGAAAGAAATTTCACTGGAAAAAGAGATTTGAGTGGGTGTGCCCCAATAGAGGCACATACTGTCTTCTTTGTCTTGAGGGGTTCTATCTACTTTTTAAAGGTGGGGACTTAAGGGAGGTCTCAGGGAAGATCTCAAGAGAATATTTATCATCATGTCCAGGTTTGCCATTTCAGATCGTGGTCTCCACTGATTGGTCAACAGCAGGACAGGAAGTCTAAGTCACACAACCAATGGTATGCCAGGGGAGAAAAGGCCACCCTGAAGGCAAGGTCTAGGAACAGTTTTGCCCATTGCTAGGTACCGGAGGCTTTCTGCCCTGGTAACCTTCTGCATCTGCCTGTAAATTGCTAGGCCAGTTTATTCAGCTATCTGTCTCAGTTTCCCCATTCAACATGCCAAGGTATATTCCTAGGTTCTTACTACAATTTGACTACATTTCTTGTGAATGACTTTCAAATATTTCTGACAGACTAGTGATGTGTCAAATTAACGAGTCACTAATATTCTTAAAACAGAAGGCTTCTAGTAAATAAGGTTCGTAGTTGTTTTTTTAAAGGTTCTTATTTATACAGGACAAAATTGTTCCAGTTGAGCTAGAGTTTGCAGAAAAAAAGGGATGTTCAACAGAATAGAGTCACCCATGGGGTTAACAGTCAGTTAAACCAGAGGGGGAAAATGGAAGGATCAGGGGGAAAGTCTAGTTTACTTAATACCCTCACATAGGCCCTGGATCTATAAAGTTCTGGAACCCTGGTCCTGTCCTCACCTCAGGGAGTCCTGGGGGCGGGGGGGCTAGGAGAGGTTTGTGAACTCCCTCAGAAGGATGAGTACAAAGAGATTCAAGAAAAAAGGAACAAAGCAATTGCTTCTTTAAAAATCCGTCCTCATTAACAACACCATAAATTAGAAGATTTAATATGGTTAACTGTCCATACTACTCAAAGCAATCTGCAGATTCAATTAAATATATTGTAATCCCAAAGGCATTGTAAATAAATAAAAATATCATTCTTAATTCATATGATATCTCAAGGAACCATGAGGAGACAAAACAATCTTCAAAAATCGCCAAGTTGTCTGATTTCAAAACACACTACAAAGCTAAAGTAAGAGTAGAGTGGTACTGACATCAAGATAGACATACAGACCAATGGAACATAATAGTGAGCCCAGAAATAAACACTTTTTATATTATCAAATAATCCTCAAGGAAGGTGCCAAGACCACAAAAAGGGGAAAAGACAGACTTCCACAAAAGGCATTGGGAAAATTGGATATTCTCAAGTAAATGAATCTTATATGACTTATAAAAATTAATTCAAAATATATTAAAGATCTAAATGTAATACCAAAAACCATAACACTCACAGAATAGTCAGGGGCAAAACTTCCTGACATTTTGTTTGACAATCGTTTCTTGGATATGATAACAAAAGCTCATAGAACAAAGGAAAATAGAAAATGGGGCTACCGCCCAGCCAATGTAGATCAGTGGTTGAGCAGTGACCTATGAATCAGGAGATTGAGGTTTGATTCCCAGTCAGGGCACATGCCAGGTTGTGGGCTCCATCCCTAGTAGGAAACTTGCAGGAGGCAGATGATCAGTGATTCTCTCTCATCATTCATGTTTCTATCTCTCTCTCCCTCTTCCTTGCTATCTAAAATCAGTAAAAATATATTTAAAAAGAATGTGGGGCTACATTAAGCTTAAAATCTATTGGCCATCAAATACAATACACTGTGTAAAAAAATAAACCTTCAGAATGAGAAAAATTATTTGAAAATTATATATATATATATTGTCTGTTAAGAGGTATATCTAGGGTATATAAAGAAACCCTACAATTCAACAATAAAAAAGACCAATTTGCCAGATTTAAAAATGGTCAAAACACTATAATAGACATTTTTCTAAAGAAGACATACAAATGGTCAAAAGCTTATTAAAAGATGCCCAACATCATTATTCATTAGAGAAATCAAATCCAAACAAAAATGAAATATCCATTCATACCCATTAGGATGGTCTTGCAACTTTGCCAAATTCACTTATTAGATTTAGTTTTTTGGTTGTATCTTGTGGGTTCTCTATGTACCATATCATATCATCTGTAAATAATGACAGCTTTACTGCTTCCCTTTCAATTTGGATGCCTGTTATTTCTTCTTGTTGTCTGATCACTGTAGCTAGAACTTCCAGTACTGTGCTGAATAAGAGTGGTGAAAGCAGGTATCCCTGTCTTTTTTCTGATCTTAAGGGAAACCCTTTTAGTTTTTGCACATTGAGTATAATGTGATTATAGGTTTTTCAAATATGGCCTTTTTTATATTGATGTATGTTCTGTGTATTTCAACTTTGTTGAGAGTTTTTATCATAAATGACTTCTGGATATTATTGAATGGCTTTTTGGCATCTATTGATATGATCATGTAATTTTTATCTTTTATTTTGTTTATGTTATGTAACACATTTGTTGATTTACAAATTTTGTATAGACCTTGCATCTCTGGAATAAACCTCACTTTATCATGTTTTTTTTATTTTAAAATGTATTACTGGATCTGATAAGCTAATATTTTGTTGAGTATGTTAGCATGTCTGTTCATCAGGGATATTAACCTATAATTTTCTTTCCTTTTTGTGTTTTTACCTTGTTTTGGTACTAGGATAATTTTGACCTCATAAAAAGAGCTTGTAAATCTTCCCACTTCTTCAATATTTTGGAACTCCTTTAGAAGGCTTTCTTTCTTTAATGTTCAGTAAAATTCATCTATGAAACCTTCCAGTCTCAGGAAATTTTTTTCTTGAAATTTTTTAAGAAAAATTTTATTACTGTTTTGCTTTTATTAGTTGTTATTGGTGCTTTAAGGTGTGTATTTCTTCCTGATTCCATTTTAAAAGATTGTATGTTTCTAGGAATTTTTCCACTTAGCCAAGGTTGACTATTTTGTTGGCACATAGTTTTTAATGATATTCTCTTACAATAATTTGTATTTCTGTGATGTCAGTGGTTCATTTCTGATTGGACTTATTTGGATCCTCTCTCTTTGTTTCTTGATGAGTCTGGTTAAAGGTCAATCAATCTTGTTTAACCTTTCAAAGATCCAGCTTTTGGTTTCATTGATCATTTGTTCCTTTTAGAGTCTATGTAGTTTATTCCTGTTCTGATCTTTATTATTTTCTTCCTTCTATTTACTCTGGACTTTTTCTGCTGTACTTTTGCCATCACCTTTTATCTCCTCTGTGCCTTCTTCCACCTTCTCCCATCCCCCTGCACCCCACAATCACCACATTATTGTCTATATCAATGAGTTCTCTCTCTCTCTTTTTTCTTTATTGGTCAATACCTCTTCCACCCCCTGAGCTGTCTGCCTGCTCTCTATCTATGAGTCACAGCTTTTTTTTTCACTATAGTTGATTTCTAGTTTCATGCCATTGTGATCCAAGAAGATACTTGATATGATTTCTATCTTCTTGAATTTGTGAAGACTTAGTTTGTGCCCTAACATGTAGTCTATCTATAAGAATGCTCCATGTGCACTTCAGCAAAATGTATATTCTGCTGCTTTGGGATGAAATGTTCTGTAAATATTGATTTAATCTATCTGATCTAGTGTGTCAGTTAAGGTCTCAGATTTCCTTTTAATTTTTTTTGTTTGGAAGATCTATCCATTGACAGTGGGGTGTTTAAGTCCCCTACTCTCTCTGTATTGTTATCAATCTCTCCTTTAAAGTCCACTACAATTTTAAAACATATTTAGGTGTTTCTATATTGGAAGGACATATGTTTATAAGGGTGATAGCCTCTTGTTGGATCAATCATTTTGGTATTATGTAGTGACCTTCTTCGTCTTTTTTATGGTCTATATCTTGAAGTCTACTTTGTCAGATATAATTATTGCTACACCAGCTATTTTTTTGTTTCCATTTGCATGGAATATTTTTCCATCCCTTAATTTTTAGCCTCTGTATAACTTTTATTATGAGGTGGGTATCTTGTATACAGTATATATATGCCATATTTTCTTATCCATTCAGCTCCATTGTGTCTTTTTGTTGGAGCCTTTAATCCATTTATATTTAAGGTTATTATTGATAGTTACTCACTTATTGCAACATTTTTATGCCTACTAATATGTTCCTTTCTCTCTATATATATTTCTTCTTCTTCTTAAAACAGTCCCTTTAGCATTTCTTGCAATGCTGGTTTGGGGGTAATGAACTCCTTTAGTCTTTTTTGTCTGGTATTAGGTGTCCTGTGGGACAGAGTGATGCAATCCCCTTGATCTCCTGAGCTGGGTGCTCTAGGAATGTCTCTAGTGTGGATTGTTCGGCTATTCCTGTTGTAATTGGGTCTTTCATGGGTGGGATTGACCCTTAGGCTGGTTGACTATGAGTCTCAACCTTGACCAATGAGTGCAAACTGCTGTGCAGGTGCAGTCTCAAGGTGTCTTGATGGACTCAGTGACACGATCATTAACTCTTCAGGGTGGGTGTTTAAAGGGTTCAGACTTTATCACCCTGTATGAGATACTGTGCAAGGGATGGGCGTTCACGGTGGAGTTGTTCCCAGCAGGGTCTGGAGCCTGCCAGAATACACCTTTGATGTGCCATTTGTTGGTCTGGTTGGATTGAACTCTGGTGTGGTCTGAAGCCCACCACTGGTTGTGTTGGTTCTGGGTGGTTCTGGGTGGGTTTCAGATGCAAGAGGCTCTCAGACATTGTGTGTAACTGGCTTTGGGCTACCTGTGCATAGTTACTTCTCTGATAGCTGTTTATGTCTGTGTCTACTAGTGGACCCCTGCTTGGGGATTACACAGTCAGGCACTCAATGATGGGAAATTAGTCTCTGCTTCAAAGCTAAACTCCTCAGTCTTTACCAGAGACACCAACTCTTGTTCCCTGTAAGGGGGCTTGCTGCAGCTTCAGGTTGGGTAGGGCCTGCAGTCTCCTTTGCAGGAGCAGGTTCACCTGCCTGGGCTCAGGGGAATAGATCAGAAGAGTCTTTGGTTGAAGATGTTGTTGGCCCAGCCCACAAGAGGGGGCTAAGTACTTCCTCTCAGCCCCTGGGGGTGTAACATATTGAATTTCTCTCTCAGCCACTCTCCCATCCCCTATAAGACTGCACCCAGTGGGGGTATCCCTGACTTCACAGGGCTGAACCAAACAGTCTCCTGTTGGGGGTTTTGTCTGCAGGTTGCAGAATTGAGGGGGATGTAGGGGGAGCGCTCTACTTCTCCTTCTTGGGGCTGCCTGGGAAACTTACAGGGAACTCAGATCAGCCTCCCCACAATGCATCACAAATCCAAGCACTAGCCACCTGTTTCCTGATAGAAGCCTCCCTGGGGAATATAGCCCCAAATCCCAACTTTGTGTGGCACTGACGCCTTTATGCCACAAGACCAAGATGGAAGGGGTAGAAAATCAGCCCTGCATGAGACTCCAATCTCACCTCACAGCAGGTCCCAGCAAGGTGGAGGCCAAAATTCCAACCTCCACTAGGGCTCTGAAATCTGCAGCGGGGGCCAAAAATTCCAGACCTGCACTGATCCCACAGGCCATCAACACAGCAGTACAGGGAGCTCCAAAGTTGGGGGAAGGGTTTCTAAATGTGTGCTCAAGGTGGAAGAGACCTTTCCTCTTTCCCCAAGGAAACAGTTTAGTCATTGACTGGGGCACCGCACAATGTCTTTCATGAATATAGAGGGTTCCTCAAAGTCACTGCTGGGTGTAGCCTGCAGACCCTTCCACTGAACTCAAACCTGGCAGTGCAGTAGTCAGAGCCCAGAGCAAACTTCTCAGATTGTGGCTGCTAACAATAGGAGCACCTCTTCACTGGGAAGGTGCAGTCTAAGTCTCTCAGGCAGACAGAGTCCCCCTGGCTCCCTGTGTCTGATGCTACATGGGCTCTTCTTTCTATCTCTGCTGCTCTGGGTTTGGGATCCCTGCATGGGGTTGAAACCCCACACCACCGGGGGGGAGCTTTGCAGCTGTGATATCCCTCTGGCCTCAGCCACAGCACCTGCTCAACGGGGGCTATCCCTTTCCCAACACTACTCCTCTTACCACTCTCAACGTGGCTTCTTCATTGCTCCTTAGATATAATATTTCCAATCAGCTACACCTCACTTGGTTTTTCAAGTTGATTGCACAGTATTTACCTCTAAATCTGGTCCCTGGCTGGGAGAAAGGGCATGCAGTCTCCAGCTACTTCCCATCTTGCCGTCCTAGAATTCCCGTTTTTAAAGGCTGAACAATAAATATTCCATTGCCTGTATATATCACATTTTGCCTCTCCATTCACTACCCATAGACACTAGGGTTGCATTCACATTTCAGCTATTGTGAGTAAATTTGGTATGAACATGTGTATATAAATATCACCTATTTGAGACCCTGTTGTCATTTTTTTGAGTATGTACCGAGAAGTGTAATTGCTGGGTTATATTGTAAATCTATGTTTAACTTTTTGAGGAACCTCCACACTGTTTTCCAAAGTGGCTGTAGCATTTTACATTCCTACCAACAGTGCACAATCTTTCCGACCTCTCCACATTTTTGTCAACGCTTGTTATTTTCTGGTTTTTGATAATAGCCATCCTAGTGGGTGTGAGATGGAATCTCACTGTATTTTTTAAGTTATTTTTTATTTTTTTAAAATATATTTTATTGATTTTTTACAGAGAGGAAGGGAGAGGAATAGAGAGTTAGAAACACAGATGAGAGAGAAACATCGATCAGCTGCCTCCTGCACACTTCCCACTGGGTATGTGCCCGCAACCAAGGTTCATGCCCTTGACCGGAATCGAACCTGGGACCCTTGAGTCCGCAGGCCGACGCTCTATACCAGCCGTGGGCAAACTACATCCCGCGGGCTGGATCCGGCCCGTTTGAAATGAATAAAACTAAAAAAAAAAGACCGTACCTTTTTATGTAATGATGTTTACTTTGAATTTATATTAGTTCACACAAACACTCCATCCATGCTTTTGTTCTGGCCCTCCAGTCCAGTTTAAGAACCCATTGTGTCCCTCGAGTCAAAAAGTTTGCCCACCCCTTCTCTATACACTGAGCCAAACCGGTTAGGGCATTAAGTCCCTTTTTAAATTTAAGCATAATTAACTTACAATATTCTATTAGGCTCAGGTGTAGAACATAGTGACTTGATATTTATATACATTACGAAGTGATCAGCATGATAGATAGTTCTTGTGACCCTCTGTCACCATACAAAGTTATTGCAATATTCCTGACTACATGCTCTGTGCTGTTTGGTATATTGTAGTGACTCATTTATTTTATAACTGGAAATTTGCACCCTTTAGTCCCCTTCACCTATTTTTACCATTCTCCCACCCACATCTCTCTAGAAACCAACATTTCATTTTCTGCATCTATGAGCCTGTTTTTGTTTTGTTTTGATTATTCATTTGTCCTACTTTTTATTTATTTTCATTTTTTTAAAATATTTGTATTGATTTTTATAGAAAAAGGAAGGAGAGGGTGAAAGAGAAACATCAGTGTGAGAATGGGACATCATTCAGCTGCCTCCTGCACACCCCTATGGGTTTTGAGCTCACAACCCTGGCATGTACCCTGACTGGGAATAAAACCAGCAACCATTTTGTACATGGGACAATGTTCAACCTACTGAGCCACACCGACCAGAGTTGTCTTGCATTTTAGCTTCCACATCCAGTAATATATACTTAAGTCACTTAATATAATACCCTCCAGAGCCATTCATTTTGGCACAAATAGCAAGATGTCATTCTTCTATATTGTTGAGTAATATTCTATTTTATTTTATATGTGTTTGTCTTTACATTATACACATCTACTATATTCATTCATTTATTGATGGACACTTAGGTCGCTGTCACATTTCTTTTTTATCTGTATTTTCATTTTCTTTAGTTAAATAATCAGAAGTGAAATTCCTGGGTTGTATGGTAGTTCTACTTTTAATTTTTGAAAAATCTCATTGCTGTTTAGATTAGCATTTCCCTAAGAGACATTATTTCTTACTACATTTGAACCAGACAGGCAGCCCTGGGCCCTGGCCCCCATACTGGACTCACCTGCCCTGGGCATGTTGAACTGACCCTTCCTTTCCTTGGGAATCTTTGCAGCCTGTGTCTCACTAAACTCCAGCATCACCACCTGTCAGTGGTCTGAGCACCCATCTCCCCAGGGGCTGCCCTTCTAAGTACACTTATGAGGAGTTGCCTTATCTTTCATATAAACTACATCTTTTACAAATATATAATGAGCGATTTCTGATAAATGACACTTTGCCCTTTATAATTACTAAAGTCACTTATTAAAATAAGATTATACATTTTTTAAAATGATAAAATAATCATACCTACTTAAAAATGCAATGCTCAGATTTTAAAGAGTAATGAGCTTGTCCTTATAGTAAATGAAACAAATGTGTTTTCTTATTAATTGTAAAGACATTGACATTTGAAAAGTATGATATGCTTTTAAACATGCAGTGACCTTAGCCTTTCAGAATACCCAGATCATGGCCTGTGGACAGTCATTGATCTTGCCTTTAATAAAAGTGTCCTTTCCTGGGGAAGTGTAAAAATCTTGTAGTGATGTCAAAGAGGAATTAGATCACACATGACAACTTGGATATATCTCAGAGACACGATGTAAAGCAAAAGAAGCAGCATTGATCCATGTGTCTGACTTACATAGTGTGTGTAGGTAAGTACAGAGGATGACAGAATAGTCCCACTGAGTCCTGTGCCTTCTGAAGTGACAACCCCAGTACAAGCCCGTTTTCTCTCTGATCCCCAGCATGAGGACAGTGCATATCCCTTAGGGTCATTCCAGGGATGAAGTGAATGAAAAGCCAGGAGGGCTGACCCTCCAAAGGACCCCAGTGTCCCTTCTCCATGGAACTTCACCCTAGATTTTGTGTCTTTAGTACCTTGTGCAAAAATTGATCATTTATCATCATCATTGGAGTTTGTGATTTTCAGGTCGCTCATCATGTCAGACATGCAGCGATTTTAAGCTTCGGGTCTTCTTGGTTACATAGCAATAGATATCAGGAAGGAGGCTCATCCCATGATTCCTACATGTTGACAGGGCTGGAATTATTCACATTTTACAGACAATGAAACTAAAGGGACTGTATTCACTTCCCAGTATGATATTATTCACCAGTGAGTAATTAATTACTTATTTGAGCAATGAGCACAATTTCTGCCCAGGCTTATATTGGTTGTAGGAGATACAAAAGTCACTGGCTTCAGTAGCTGATATTGTAGTGATGAGGGAGAAGCAATCAACAAAGAACAAAGAGCATTTCTAAAGGGGTGTGAAGGAGAGAGGGTGTGGGTAGATTGGGATTTATTTTCTTATATAAAACTAGAGGCCAAGTGCATAAAATGCATGCACTCGGGGTGAGGGGGTGCCTCAGCTGGGATTGGCAGACGGCACAGGCCAGGCCAAGGGACCCCACTGGTGCATGATCAGGGCAGGAGAGGGACATGGGAGGTTGGCCAGCCCGGGAGGGACTGCGGGAGGGCTCCAGGGCATGTCTGGCCCATCTCACTCAGCCCCAATCAGCTGGACCCCAGCAGCAAGCTAACCTACCAGTCAGAGCATCTGCCCCCTGGTGGTCAATGCATGTCATAGCGAGTGATTGAGTGGCCTTAGGACATCATTAGCATATTACGCTTTGATTGGTTGAACAGATGATCAGAGGACCAGACACTTAGCATATTATCCTTTTATTATATAGGATGGTAAAGGAAATGCTCAAAGACTATGTGGCATTTGAGCAAGACCTAGAAGATTGATAAAGGGGTCATGTAAGTCTTTGGAGAAAGATTATTTTAGAGAGAGAAAATGGCCAAGGCAAAGACTCTGAGCCAGGAGGATGCTTGCTATGTTTGAATGTCAGGAAGCCACTGTGGCCAGAATAGATGAGATGAGGCGAATGGCATGAGAAGTGTAGACAGGAACCAGACGTTTTAGGGCTCTACTAACAAAGGTGATCTGCAAGGAGATAAAGAGCCTGGGAAAGAAAGTAGACCAACCACATCGCTCAGTGTCCTGTATATTTCACCTGACATGTTCTTAATTGCAAGACTTTCTCAAATAAAGAACTGAGTTGTTTGATCTTCAGGTGGAAACTCCCTGTCTTGTGCAGACCAGCCTTTTGAGCAGCACTAATGTGGGACCTTGTGGGCTGTGATTGAGGTGTGAGTGACAGGAGGGCTTTGGGAAGAAAAGGGATGACTTGACTTGGGTTTTTAAATAATTCAACTCTAATAATTCACAGGTCCTACTCTGGGGAAATGGCTATAAGGTGGGTTAAGGAGGCAGCATTAAAACCAGTTAGAAGACTGTTACACTAACCTCTAGTAGGAGTGATGGTGGCTTGGACCTGAGTGTTCATGTTCTATCTGTACTGTGTACACTGACTGCATGTGTGCTGATGGACTAGAGATTACTGTGAGAGCAAGGGAGGCATCAAGAATAATGCCAACATTTCTGAGCCGAGCACCTGGAAGGATGGCATTGATCTTGACTGAGAAGTGGAAGGTTCTAGGAGGATCAGGTTGGGAGGTGGGGAGAATAAAGATCTTGGTTGTACACATGTTACACTAAAGGTACCCCAATGCTGTGTAGGAGAGATGCCCCAGATTGGCTTAACTCATTCTTTCCTAAATCCCTTGGAAAACAAACAGAAAACAGAGAAACTGAAGGCAGCAATTTCCTGAATCTCTGACAACACATTCATTGTGTGAGTCTGGAAGAGGGAAGTGGTTTTGTGAGGTGTAAGTTTTTCCGCTCTCAGGACTCAGGCCATGGGACTGGTGGGTCCTAGAGGCTGCAGGGGGCTATGGCCTGAGACCAATGCAGTCCATTTCCCAGTGTTTTCAACTGGGAAATAACAGGTATTCCTTGGAAAATCTGGACTCCTGCCCTTGGAGACCATTTCGAAGCTGCAACTTCAGTCACCACCCATATATATAAGTAAATAAGTAAAATTTAACTTAAATAAGTAATACGTTTCTTAAAAGGAAAGCAGATCATTTACGGACTGATTCATAAACCAAAGATTATAGTTTGTCAATTCTATGTTCCTGATATCAAAAACAAAACAACCACATTGAACATGTCATTGCCCATCATATGTCATTTGGATAAAGAACCAAGAAGTTTGGGTTTCTCAGACAAACCTTAATCAGTATGTAAGACCCAGAGGGGGCATATTGTGTTGATTTGATCACTTAAAACCTTAAAGAGATTTTAACTTTTCCTGCAGGTGAAACATGAAATTGTTATCCTGTGTCTGATATTCACACTATGAACAAACCCCGTTCCAGGCTCCCTCTCCTTAGATGTTCTTTCCTGTATGTATATGTGACAACACTGGATGTTGCTGTGATAAGCTCTGTGTCTCAATGTTTTGTTCAAAGTGATCACAGAAAGGTCCCGGCTTCTCTGTCTGGGCCATGCTGAGGACATTGTCCCAAACAACGACAGCTCCCCTAGATGGAACCAAAGTCTTCTCTAAACAACGTGCTTTGATGATACTTACTGTTTTCCCCCCCTTTAGGCATTATCTAATCCAAGTTCTTCCCTCTTTGAAGATGAGGACTCAGGTGCTTTCTGTCCCATCATCATCATCAACACACACACACACACACACACACTCATGTTCTTCTTATCCTGTCTCCCCAGTACTTTCCTGAAGACAAATATTTAGTGTAGACTTTATTGTATCTGTTTAATGCTACTCACATTTAAGCCAACTTTCTGTGATTTCTTTAAATTTAAATCTCTGAAGTACATCATAGATGGAGAACCTTTTTTCTGTGAGCTACAGGGGTGGGAGAGGGGTGGTCCTGCTCATTAGAGTAGAGAAAGACAAAATCCCTTCACATTCCTTCTCAGCTCCTTTAGGTTACTTTGTTGTGCTTCCGCCCTCTGGTGGTCACATTACAAATTGCACCTCCCAAATAGGGCCAAGCCACTTTTTCTTAAAAAAAAAAATTTTTTTAATTGATTTCAGAGAGGAAGGGAGAGGTAGAGAGGGCAGAAACATCATTGATGACAGATAATCATTGGCTTCCTCCTGCATGCCTCACACTGGGGATGGAGTCTGCAATCTGAGCATGTGCCCTAAGTCGGAATAGAACCATGAACTCCTGGTTCATAGGTGGAGTCTCATCCATTGAGCCACACCAGTCAGGCTCAAACCATTTTTTCCAGCAGGGGGTCTCTGCTAGGAACATAAGCAAGTAAAGTGAGTGTCATTAAGAATTTCAGCAATGGGGGTGTAAGGGCACATATGTAAAACCTTAATCAATAAAGAAAAAAAATGAATTTCAAAATGTCAAAAGCAATGTATTAAACCTACTGCAGGCCCTTATAAGTGACTTCACAGATTGGAATCCAATGAAGTTGGCCCTCCCTAGCAGGGCAAATAGATGTGTTCATTCTCTAAGCTAATTTCATCCCAAATTTAAGTCATAAAATACCTAGAGACCTACAGTCATCCTCAATGTGAGAACTAGAGACTCTCCCACTAAAGATGAACAAAACGATAAGATTTCTAACTGCCTTAGTAAGACATGTGTGCTTTGAAGGGTGGAAGTGGATGCCTGCTACTATTGATGCTCTATGACAACGATATCAGTGATGACAGTGACAACAGTGTCAGGGTCAGTTCTAATGATCAGCAGTTTAAGAAAATATGAGCTGTAAGGACATCCACCTCTCTGACCATTCAGGGGTCTGACACATCTATGAGGCTTTCATGGCTCCAATAGTCTGGGCCATGCTGGATGGTACCCTCCAGAGTAAAGGAGAAATTTCTGTGCTTGTACCTTCATCTAATCGATGTTAGAAGAATGAAAGGTGCTTTGTTAAGCCTCTTGTAATACCTCATAAAGAATGGCATGCACATTCCTATGGTTTGGTTCTATTCTAAGGCAATAGAACAACAGCCAATGACCAGCTTCTAGGCCTCAGGAGAGACAGAGAGTCTGAACATGGTCTGTAAGGTGACCCAGTAGCCAGAACTTCTCATCATGATCTGGGTTCTATCACACCCACCAACAGAAGGTCAGGTGGAAAGAGAAGCATCCACCACAGATGGAAGTGACACATCCTCGATAAGATAAGAACAGGTGGCCAAGACCATGGGCACCTACCACTCTAGCTTTGTGACCTGTCACAGAGCTCTCACCTGTCAAATCACAGGAAGTTCACTTTGACTGGTCAAGAAAGAAGGAAAAGGCTCCACTCACTCCAGTTTATCCTGGCCCTCAATTCCTCCTCCCCCAACACAAACCGTCAGCTACTCCATTGCCTGTCCCTAGGCTCCTAGTCAGACTTACTCACTGACACACAAATGCCCTGGGACATGACTAACTTGTTGATGTAGCTGAGGCACGCCTAGTGGTATGAGAATTAAATTTGTCCTTTCATGGCTCTCCCAGGTCATGTGGAAACTGCTGCCTCTGGGCAATGCTTTGAGATCCAGCTGCACATGTCTCTAATGGGTCAAAACTGGAGACTGGACACCTCAGGCCCTAAATTTTGTCTTCAACTACAAGCCTACCCTGCATTCCCCACCTTACCCAAGTTCAATGCAACTTCTTTTCTTGGCTGACTACCCTGCGCTACAATTCCCTTCCTGATACAAATGCCGAACTCCCAGGAATTATCTTCTATGTTCATAGTGTCCCTATTCTACAATTCCTCATTTCTCTTCAGACTCCTAGTCACCAATTGGATGTTTATCTCCTTCTCCCCCTTGCCCCTATCACATGTCCTCTACCAGCTTGGTGCTCCCTCTTGTCCCAATGTAAGGGCATTATACGAAGTTTTCAACTACCTTGTCATTTCCCTTACACTGTGTCTCAACCTTCATGCCCATCCAAGTCTAGGGGAATGGGACTCCCCCACCTTTCGCTGCACCAGCTCCAGTGTTTCTCTCTCCATAGCTAAGTCGGCCTCTCACTCATAATTCTAAACTCCATTCTGAGTCCCCCAAAAGCCCTGTTCCATGGCACCCTAGGTCCCCTTGAGCCCATATAATGCCTAAGATCCAAACCTTTCCAGGCTTTATAATTTTTCATTCTGACTCTCCATCTCCCCGCTCATACCCACCTTTTCTTGTCCACAATCCTTCTCTGGCCAAGTCTCCAAGGATTTCAGCTAAATAGCACAGAGGCCACAAGGAGCAGAAAAGGAAATAGAACCAGAATAGAGATTTAATTCCGATTTCCCAGGTTCTGGTTATCGACTCTCTAAGAACAGGCACATGGAGTTTTTAAAAAGAACAAAGAATGAGGACAGTGATGTCTGGCCTGAGCTCCAGGTCACAGAGAGCCCAAAATAAGGTTGTTAACTGCAGGCCTGTGAGTGACTGACATGACAAACATCCTGCATATATACTGGAGTTCTTGAGTTTTATGACATAATATTTTTTAAAATCTCTGTGACCTTTCCCTTGAAAGTGCTGTTAAAATGGATGTGGAATGAGAATACTCTTAATGGTTAGGCTGCGGTGCAGGTGCACTCAGATTCTGGATCAAAGGCCACTCCAAGGAAACCTGGGGCCACGGAATGATCTGGGCAGTCAGGTCATCTGTTTTGGAGGGTAAGTCAGAAGTGAGGGAGGCAAGTCAGAAACATTTATTTGGAGGATTATAGCCAGATAAGGAAATATTGGAAAATTTGAAAATAAGGTAAGATGAGCAAGATGACAGGATCAGCTAATTACAGGTAGGTGATGTCAAAAGAAAACATGCATTGGGCAAATTGAAAGAGGCAAGAAACACTTTATTGAAGATCGACCATGCAATAAGACAGTGAGACTGAGCTCAACACCTTCAAAATAAAAGGCTGGGGAGATTTTAAGAATGGCAGCAGGAATCATAGGCATCTGTGTTTGCTAGTTGGCTTTACACAAAAGAAAAGTAAAACTTCTCATGAAATCCTGACAGGAGGTCCTTTCACCTTATAGCTATTAATGTCCTCACCCAAGTTAGGCTGCTAACCTCCCTCAGAGACTGGGACAGAGGGACACCACGATGATTAAATTTCAAAAGGATGGGCCCAGGCTCTTGAGACAAATATTCTATGGGACATAACACTGGCAAGAAGTTTTTAAGGAGACTTACGTATATTTCAAAAGGGCAAAGAAAAAATCTGCAATTGCAAATTGCGATTATATTTCTGAAGAAAATGCTCTAAGATAATGGAGGTCAGAGGCCTGCAGTCAGGAAGAACCCATCTAAACATAAGTGACTCTGAGGCAACATTAGGGATCCCCGCTCATAACAAAACAGAATTCTGCACAGTGGAGGGAAACACCATTACTTATCTTTCAGACAAGATCCAGTTTGCATCTTCATCATTTCCTGCAATTTATAAGCAGGTTAAAAATAGCTGAGAGTCCCTGAACAGATCCAGGATCTGATCTCCCAGAAGGCTGTGCTACTGAATTTTCCATGGAGACATTACATGTCCCTCTAGAGTCACCTTCCCTTTGATCAAACGAAATCTCCAAGGAAGAAGAGTATTTGTGATCCTACAAAATTCCTGGTGTCACTCGATTTGGTTGATTGGTGACCTAAGTGCAGAGGAACTGACAGTCACACATGGTTTGCTCTGTTTCACTTGTTTCTATGAAACCTAAGATGGGAATTCTAACAGCCTCTTGAGGCTAGGAAACCTCATCTTCACATTTTACCTGCAGTCTCTCTAGCTTTGGGAGAAGCCCTCTTCCCCAAGAGATACCCAAATACCCATCAGGAGAAACTTAGCTCCATAAAGAGTGAAGTCATTTCTAATTCTCAGGATATCAGTGTGAACTAGGACATTTGAGCCAAAGCTTTGGTTGTATTACCAGCATTTCCAATTCTATCCTATTATCAAGGAAGACAGTGTCCTACTGAATTTATGGAAATAGATCCACTGCCAGAAAAATAAAAAAAAATATTTAAGAGGGCTTTAGAAATATTTTGGTAGAAGTAAAACAGGAAGAAAAAAATCAGTGTTGATACCCACATGGGAGTCCTCCTGTACATTCTTGCTGTCCAAAACAGTGTCCAGATACCCTCCACAGGACCCCTTGGAGAAGGGACAGAGCTTGGACTCTTGGAAGCTTATCACATGCTCCCACTGGTCATCACATGACCACTGCCCTTGCTGGGAGGGACTTGGTGTCACCTTCACTGTGGAGATGGTGCAAATGGGACCAACCAGAGGTGGGATCTGGTGAGGAATGTTAGCTTCAGTCAACAATAACCTGAATGCTAGCTCTCATTTTTGAACATTTATTGACTCAGTTAAAGTCTTCTAAGGACCTTCCACCTTCACAACAAATTTATTTCAAGGGTGAAAAAAATTATTGAGGATTTAATAACATAGAGGAGGAAAGCAGGGTCACTAATATTTTACATCCAGCTCAACCGCTTCACTTTCAGCAGAACTGATGTGTTTGGACACTTCACACTGGTAGTTCCCAGCATCCTCCCTCCTGACAGGGTTTATGGTGAGGGTTCTATTGCTACAGGACAGTTCCATGCTCTTATATTCTCATGTTATTGAAGATCCACTGGGTGAGGATCACAGTTGAGTAGCTCGTCAGGACCACAGCATTCTCATGCCCTGTGACTGTTGTGTTGCTCTCTAGGAGGGTGGGCACTCTTGTGGGCTCTGTGAAAAGACCAAGGACTGATTGAGAGTGGGCTTGGGCTTGGGGTCTGGCTACATTCTGAGACATCTCAGCCACTCACAGTCCCCAGTGAGCTCTGTAAGGGTCAGCAGAGGATGGTCCTGACCTCTGCAGAAGGACAATTGTCTTTGTTCAGGTGACAATGTATAAGGAGAGGGTTGCAGTTCTTCTCTGACTCTACATAACCCCAGGGTGACCCCTGACCTGTTCCCCAGATATCTCTGTATTATCAGCATAGGGAATACCTTCCCAGCTGATGTTTCCTATAACCTCATCATCAGGTAGTATTTTCCTCTCATGAGCTTTTATTAATTCTTTCTGTCACTAACTTCAAAAAAGATGAGGTCCCACTCTTTATGTAAAATGCCATGTATGTTGTGGAAGGCAGGCTACCACCTCTGTCCATCTCTGGGGCCAAGGGAACTTTATAGAAAGTGAAAAGGCATTTTCCTCTTTTTAAATAATTCATTAGGCAATAAAGATGGCCCAACCCAGTCTTCATGATCTTGGAACTGGAGAAGTTCCAGCTGAATGACTTTTTAGTCTAAAAGGACTTTATTTCCTGGCCTGCAGATTGAATATCATGGTAAAATAAGTTTCTAGAGAGAAGTGATTATAGTTTTAACAAAAGACAGGAGCTATAGGAATAGAAGAAATCTATTCAATATGATAAAGGCTACACATGAAAGCCCACAGCTAACCCAACATTCCATGGAGAAACTTGGAAAATGGTACTAACATCATGAACAAGATAAGGAAGATGTATTCCTATTTAAAAAATATATATATGTTATTGATTTTTTACAGAGAGGAGGGGAGAAGTATAGAGAGTTAGAAACATCAATGAGAAACATCAATCAGCTGACTCCTGCACACCCCCTACTGGGGATGTGCCCTCAGCCAAGGTACAAGCCCATGACTGGAATCGTACCTGGGACCCTTCAGTCTGCAGGCTGATGCTCTATCCACTGAGCCAAACTTGTTAGGGCGAGGATGCTGTTTTTCCTACTATTCACTATAGTAGTGGAATAACTGGCTGGAAAAATCAGGCAAGATGATATAATAAGAGGTATCCAAATTGGCAAGGAAGAAGAAAAATTATCTTTTAAAAAAGACAACATAATCAGATATAGAAAATCCTAAAAATTTCACCACACATACACACACACAAACACACAAAAAAAATTTTAAGACCTGATAAAAAAGGCAAAGTTGTTGGAAACAAAATCAACACTCAGCATCATTTCCAATTTTTCAACAAAAATGAACAAAGCCCAAATAAAAATTAGAGAACAGTTCCATTTGAAATAGCATCAGAAAGACTAGAATACTTAGAATTAAGTTAATGAATAAGGTGAAGATATATACACTGAAAACTACCAAATGTCTCTGAAAGAAAGTAAAGAAGAAACAAAATAACTGGAAAAACATCCATGTTCATGGGTTGGAAGACCCCCACATATCTTCCTATTTGATATGATCCATATCTAATTATCTATGACTTTTTTCAAAAATAGGAAAATCCATTTTAAAATTCAAAATGAATTTCAATGGGCCCACAAATTGTTTCAATAATCTTAGGAAAAAAGAACAAAATTGGATGTCTTACACTTACTAATTTCAAATTTTACTACAAAGCTGAAGTAACCGAAATATGGTGACACTAGCATAAAGACTTCTAATTGTCAAAAGGCACAATCAAATTGTTTTTACAAAGGAGTCAAGACTGTTCAATGGAGAAAAGACAATCTTTTCAACAAATGGTGTTGAACAGCAGCATTCAACTATTCACATACAAACAACAGGAGTGGACCATTGCTTATACCATAAACAACAATTAAGTCAAAATAGGATTGAATCCTAAATGTGAAACCTAAAACTATAAAACTCATTAAAGAAATTATAGAGGCGCCCTAACCGGTTTGGCTCAATGTATAGAGCATCAGCCTGCGGACTGAAAGGTCTGAGGTTAGATTCCGCCCAAGGGCATGTACCTTGGTTGCGGGCATATCCCCAGTAGGGGGTGTGCATGAGGCAGCTGATCAATGTTTCTCTCTCATAGATGTTTATAACACTCTATCCCTCTCCATCCCTCTCTTTAAAAAATCAATAAAATATATTTAAAATTTATACAGGGAAGCATCATGACATTGAATTAGAAATGATTTCTTGAATATGACACTAAGAACACAGGTAAAAAAAGAAAAATAGGTAAATTGGATATTATCAAAATGAAAAACTTCTGTTCATCAAAGGACACAATCAACAGATTGAACGGTGACCTATGAAATGGTAGAAAATACTTTGCAAGTCATATATAAGATGAGGGGTTAATATCCAGAATATATAAAGAACTCTGCCAACTAAACAACAAAATAAAATAACCTGATTAAAAAATGGTCAAAACACTTGAACACATATTTCTTCAAAGATGACGTACAAATGACCAGCATGGTTATCCTATATAATAAAAAGCTAATATGCTAATTAGACCAGATGGCAGAATTACCTTCCAGAATGACCAGTGGGCAGGGGGTGAGGCCGCAAGGCAGCCGGCTGAGGCAGACCGGGCTGAGAGGGCGGAGGCAGCAGGGGCTGGCAGGACCAAGCCCCTTTTGTGTATCGGGCCCCTAGTGAAAAGATATCCAACATCACTGATCCTTAGAGAAATCTAATACAAACAAAAATGAGATATCATTGTATACCTATTAGGATGGTCACTATTGGAAACATAAAAAATAACCTGTGTTGGCACAAAATGGAAAAATTGGAGCCGGGCCAACTGTGGTTGAAAACACAAAATGGTGCAGCTACTATAGAAAACAATTTGGAGGGAGATAAGAAATAGACTTACCATGTACCATGTGGTCCAGCAACCTCACTTCTGCTTTTATATCCAAAGGAATGGAAAACAGGACTTTGAAGATATATTTACACCTCCATTTTCATTGCAGAATTATTTACAATAGCCAAGAGGTGGAAGCGACTGTATTTTCATAGAGTAACATATAAATGTAGCAAATACATATACAATGGTACCATATTCAGCCTTATAAAAATGGTAATTCTGGATAGTATGCTCCATGAAACAAGCCAGTCACAAGAAGACAGGAACAGTGTGTTCCAATTATATGTATCTCAAGTGTTCAAATCTACAGAAACAAAGAATGTTGGTCACTGAGAGCAAGAGAGGCAGCAAGGATAACGCCAAGATTTCCTGGAAGGATGGATTTGACCTTGACTGAGAAGAGCAGGATTTTGGGAGGATCAGGTTGGGAGGTGGGGAGGATAAAGATCTTTGTTATGCACACGTTAAAATAGAGGTGCCCCAATTATGTCTAGGAAAGTTTCCCCAGATTGGCTTAACTCATTCTCTCCTAAATCCCTTGGGAAAAAAAAATTCAGAAGCTGGAGACAGCAATTCCTAGAATCTCTGACAAAAGTATCAATGTGTGAGTTTTGGGGAAGAAAAGCGGTTTTGTACTCTGTGGGTTGTGACTCTCCCACACTCATGGCCATGGAGCTGGTGGGTCCTGGACTCTGGCTATGGAGACTACAGAGGGACTGTTGCTCGATACCAATGCAGCTTGTCCATTTCCCAGTGTTTCCATCCAGGAAGTAACGGCAACTCTTTAGCAAATCAATTCTCCAGTTCTGCCCTTAGAGATCATTCGGGAAACTGCAATTTTAGTCTCCTTCCCAATACATAAAAATTAAGTTAAGTAAGTAATACTTTTCTTAAAAAGTAAGGCAGACCAGTTATGGTCTTGTTAATGATCTGAGAATTGTAATTTTTTTCTTTTTCATTTTATATTATTTTATTTTATTTCTATCACCATTTATTTTAATTTTATCCTCCTGTTATAAAAAAATAACAAAACAAATACAAAAAATATGCCAGTGCCCATTATATATCATTTGGACAAAGAGACAAGTCGTTTGGGCTTCAAGGACAAATCTTAATCAGTTTGAAGGCCCAGAGAAGGTAAATTGTTTTGAGGTGATTGTCTACAACCCAAGGAGATTTTAACTCCTTCTGCAGGTGGAACATGAAATAGTTATTCCATGTCTGATATTCACACTGTAAGCAAAGCCAGGTCGCATCTCTCTCCTGTTGGATATTCTTTATAGTATTTGTGACAACACTGAATGTTGCTTGATAAGCCCTTTGTCTCTGTGTGTTCTGTTAAAAGTTATCATAGGAAGGTGCTGGTTTCTATGGGCCATATTGAGGATATCTGCCCCAAACAATGAAAGCTCCCCTGGATGGAACCAAAGTCTTCTTTAAATGACATTCTTTAAGTTTACTATTTATTTGCATTATCGACTGCAAGGTCTACCCTCTTGGAACATGAAAACTCAGCTGCTTTCTTTCTCTTCAGCAATTCTCTTTCTCCCTTTCTCTCTCTCTCTCTCTCTCTCTCTCTCTCTCTCTCTCTCTCTCTCCCCCCTCCATCCTGTCTCTCCAGTATTTTTCTAAAGACCAATATTTAGTATAGACTTATTGTGTCTGTTTAATGCCATTCACATTTGAGCCAACTACCTGAAATTTCTTTAAATTTGAATCTCCAGAGAACATCATAGACAGAGAAACTACCTTCTGTGAGCTACAGAGGTGGGCGTGGGATGATCCTGCTCATTTGACACTTGTAATGCCATAAATAGTGTAGAAAAAGCCAAATACTTCTCTATATACCTTCACAGCTTCTCCAGGATTCCTTGCTGCTGTACTGCCCTCTGGTGGTCACATTACAGAATTTTCCCAACCAATGGTCAGGTCTAGGGGCAGGACTATGAAAAGTCTCGTGAAAGTTCAGGGCACTTTGTTCAAATTAAGAATTTCAGGATGACAAAAGCAAACTATTAAACCTAACACAGGCTCTTCTAAGTGGTTGCACAAATTACCAGCCCAAGAAGCGTCCCTCCCTACCAGGGCAAATGGATGTGTTTATTCTCCAAGTTAATTCAATGCCAAACTCAAGTCATAAAAATGGAGAGAACTAGAGGCTTTCCTGCTAAAGATGAACAAAACAGCAAGTTTCTAAATACCTTAGTAAGACACGGGTGCTCCAAACAGTGGAAGTGATGCCTGCTAACATTGATGCTCTAAGACAATGACATCAGTGATGACAGTGAACCAGAGACAGGATCAACTCTTGTGATCAGCAGTTTAAGCAAAGCATGAGTTATAGTGCCATCCACATCTGTGACCGTTCAGGGATCTGCCACATCTATTGCTCCATTAGTCTGGGCCATGCTGGACGTATCCTCCAGAGAAAAGGACAAGTTGCTAATTGATGTTAGAAGAATGAAAGGTGGTTTGTGAAACCTCTGGTGAGACCTAATAAAATAATTACGCCTAAGCAGACTTCTTGTGAACTAGGCCATATCTTCTACAGCAATAAAACAACAGCTCCCAACAGGCTCTTAGGCCTGAGGAGAGATAGAGAGTCTGAACGTGGTCTGTAATATGACCAGGTAGGCAGAACTGCTCATCCTAACCTGGGTTCTACCACACCCACCAACATAAGTTCAGGTGAGGAGAGAAGCATCCATCAGAGATGGAAGTGACACATCCTGGATTAGACAAGGACAGGTGGGTACCTACCACTCTATCCCTGTGATCTACCACAGATCTCTTACCTGTGGAATCACAGAAAGTTAATCTCACTAGTCAACAAAGAAGGAAAATGCTCGGCACACTCCAAGTTCATGCCAGTCCTCAAATTCTCCTCCCCCAACACACATATACCATCAGCCTTTTCCTTGCCAGTCCCCAGGCTGCTAGTCAGACTTACTCACTGACACACAAATCCCCAGGGACAAGGCTTACATGTTTACTCAGCTGAGGCACGTCTTGGTGTATAGGGGTGAGATTGACCTTTCATGGCTCTCCCAGGCTATGGGGAAACTGCTTTGAGAGCCAAATACACACAACTCTCCTGGGTTGGAGCCGGAGGATTTATACCTCTGGCCCTGAATTTGGTCCTCACCCTCAAGGCTGCCTTGCATTCCCCTCTTTCCCCAGGCTCCACAGCAACCCCTGTTCTAGTCTGACGACCCTGGACTTCAACTAATTTCCTGGCTCAAATGCCACATTCCCTAGGCTCATCTTCTGCATTCATGGTGTCACCACCCCTCCTCATTTTCAGATTCCTAACTCCCTACAAGATGCTCATATGCTTTTTCTTCTTGTTTCTTATTTTATGTCTATTCTGTAACAGCTGCCTTCCAGTATATCTGGTGCACCCTCTTTTCCCAAATGTCAGGACACTAATATGAACCTTCAAGAACCTTATCCTTTCCCTGAACACTGTGTCTCACTACTTTCACCTATCCAAGTTTGGGAGAAAGTCATTCCCTCTTCACTACACCAGCTCCAGTGGCTTCTTCCTCAACAGGTAGAAGTTAGCCCCTCACTCATATCCTTCAGCCCCATCCAGAGCCCTCCCCAAAAGAGCGCACCTGAAGGGCACCTTTAGGTCCCCTTGACCTCATATAATGCCTAACATCTCCAAACACACCGAGCTTTACTGTTTATCATCCTGGCTCGGAACAGATCCTATCACTCAACAGCCCCTCTCTATGCCCACTTCTGCTTACCTACAATCCACTTCTGGCTAAGTCTCAAAGGAGTATAACTAAATATCCCAGAGGCCACAAGACACAGGAAAGTTTTATTTGCATTTTCCAGGTTCTGGATGTGGATTCTCTAAGAACAGGCACCTGGCGATTGTGATTGTAAAGACAATGAAGAAAACAAAGTATGAGGACACCTGTCTGGCCTGAGCTACAGGTCACGGGGGACACAAAAGAGCATCTTTTAGTGACAGCCTGTGGGTGGCTGACATGTCAGGGACCAGCATGTTTACTAGAGTTACTAAAGTTCAAGAAAGAATATTTGTTAAAATCTCTGTGATCTTGTTCCTTGAAAATGCAGTGGAAATAAATGTGAACACTGTTGATGGCTTGGTCCCTGTGGATGTGTGCCCTTTCAGGCCTGCATGTCTTTTCAGATTCTGGTGCAAAGGCCATCCTGAGGCAACCTGGAGCCTCAAAAGCATCTAAGAAGTCACGTCAGATGCTGCTGTGGATGCCAAGTAAGAAGGAAGGCAGGAAAACTGAAGACCTTTATGTGGAGGACTTTAGCCTGATAAGGAAAGAAATTGGAAGATTTGAAAATAAGGTAAGGATCGACAATGTGAGCAAAATGACAGGATCAGCTAGTTACAGGTAGATGATGACAAAGTAAAACATGTGTCCAACACATTTAAAGAGGCAAGGAGACATTCTTCAGAACCATGCAATAGGGCAGTGAGATGAAACTCAACACCCCTGAAAGAAAAGGCTGGAGAGATTTTAAGAAAGAAGAAGGAATTATAGGCATCTGTGTTTGCTAATGGGCTTTACAGAAAGGAAATGTAAACCATCTCCTGAAGTCCTGGCAGGAGGTCTTTTCACATCTTGGTTTTAAATATCTATGCTGCTGTAAAAAAGAAGGAACTCTTACCATTTGCAAAGGCATGGATGGAACTGGAGAGCATTATGCTAAGTGAAATAAGACAGTCAATGAAGGAAAAATACCACATGATCTCACTCATTCATGGATAATAAAGACCATTATAAACTTATGAACAAAAATAGATACAGAGGCAGAGCTGCCTCAAACGGATTGTCAAACTGCAGCGGGAAGACCAGGGAGGGTTGGGGGGCAGGAGGGAGGGGGGTAAGAGATCAACCGAAGGACTTGTATGCATGCATATAAGCATAACCAATGGACATAAGACACTGTGGGGTAGGGGAGGCAAGGGGATTGTCAAGGGTGGGGGGGGGAAGGACACATATGTAATACCCTTTGTACTACTTTAAACAATAAAGAAAAAATAAAAAATATAAACATTGCCACCCAACTTAGGCTCCTATTCTCCCTCAGAGACTGGGAAACAGGGACACCAGGAGGATTACATTTCAAACGGATGGGGCCAGGTACTTGAGACAGTTATTCTCTGGGACATAACACTGGCAAGAAGCTTTTGACTAGACTTAGGGTATATTTCAAAAGTGCAGAGAAAGCCGAAACCGGTTTGGCTCAGTGGATAGAGCGTCGACCTGCAGACTGAAAGGCCCCAGGTTAGATTCCGGTCAAGGACATGTACCTGGGTTGCGGGCACATCCCCAGTAGGAGATGTGCAGGAGACAGCTGATCGATGTTTCTAACTCTCTATCTCTCTCCCTTCCTCTCTGTAAAAAATCAATAAAATATATTTTTTAAAAAAGTGCAGAGAAAGAACCTGCAATTACTAATTACATTTATAAAAGAAATGGTCTAAGGATGGAAGACAAAGTCATGTTGTCAGGAAGAAACTGTGTAAAGGTTAGTGACTCTGAGGGAAAATTAAGGCCTCTAGTTCAGAACAAAACTGCTTTCTGTACAGTGGAGGGAAGCACAACTAAATTTCTTTTAGCCAAGACCCAGTTGACATCTTCATAATTTCCAGCAATTTATAAAGAGGTGCAATTTTCCAGCAATGTATGAGCAGATGCAAAGTAGCTGAGAGTTCCTGAACACAGCCAGGATCTGATCTCCCAGAATGCTGTGCTTCTAGAGTTCTCCATGGAGACATTACATTGCTCACTACAGTCACCTTCGTTTTGTCCACAGGTCACCTCAAAGGAAGAAGAGTATTCTCCATCCTACAACATGGCTGGTGTCACTGGATTTGGCCTAGTTAGTGACCTAAGTGCAGAGGAACTGACATTTACCACATAGTTTGCTCTGATGCAGGTTTTTCTATGAAACTGAAGATGGGAGTTCTAACAGCCTCTTGAGGTTAGAAAGCCTCACCTTATAGCTTTGGGTAATACCCTCATCTCCAAGAGATTCCAAAAACCCCACAGGTCAAATTTAGCTCCATAAAAGGTGAGGTCATTCCTATGTCTGTGGGCATCAGTCTGAACTAGGACATTTGAGCCAAAGCCTTGGTTGTGTTACTAAGGTTTCCAATTATACCCTATTAACAAGGAAGACAGAGTCCTATTTACTTTATGCAAATAAGTCTATAGCCATATAAATAAAAATACTCAAAAAGACTTAAGAAATTTTTTGAAATAAGTCAAACAGGGAGAAAAAAAAGATCAGTGTTGTTACCCACATGGGTGGCCTTCTGTCCATTCCCATTGCCAACAACAGTAGCTGGGCATCCACTACATGTCCCTCTGGAGGAGGGACAGAGCTTGGATTTATGCAAACTCATCACCTGAACCCAGAGTAATCACACAGCCACTGCCATTGTCTTGAAAGAATCGGTTTCACCTCCACTGTGGAGATCATACAAGATAGACCCCACAGAGGTGGGATCTGGTGTAGACTATCACCTTAAGTCAACAATAATGACAATGTCAGCTCTTTTTTTGAGCATTTATTGACTCAATGCAAATCTTCTAAGGACTTTCCACCTTCACAACAAATCTATTTAAAGGGCACAAAAGAATATTCAGAGTTTAGTAACATATAGGAGAGGAGGAGGGTCACTAATATTTTACATCCAGCTCAACCGGATAACTGTCAGCGGAACTGATGGGGTTGGACACTTTACACTGGTAATTCCCAGCATCCTCCCTCCTGACGGGGTCTATGGTGAGGGTTCTGTCGTTCCAGGACAGGTTCATCCACTCTGTCAGCCGCAGATTCATGCCATTGAAGAACCACTGGGTGGAGAATGCATTTGTGTAGCAGGTTAGGACCACGGAATCCTTATGCTCTGTGACTGTTGTGTTGCTGGCTATGAGAGTGGGCACTCTCACTGGCTCTGTGAAGAAATAGAGAGCATGGCTAAGTGAGAGTGGGCTTGATTCCAAGACCACCAATTATCTACATATTTGAAACAGTCACTATCAAAATCCCAATTACTTTTTTTCAGAAATAAAAAAAATTCCATCCCAGAATTTATGTGGAATTTCAATGGATCTCAAATGTTTGCAACAATCTTAAAAAGGATGAATTGAAATTGGAGGTCTCACTGTTACTAATTTCAAATCCTACTACAAAGGGAAAGTAACCAAAATAGTTACACTGGTATAAAGATTTCTATTTGTCAAAAGACACTATCAAATGGTTTTGATAAAGGAGCCAAGACTGTTCAATGGAGAAAGGACAGTCTTTTCAACAAATGCCTTTGAACAGCAATATCTACATGCAAACAAATAAAGGGGACCATTGCTTATCCCATACACAACAATTCAGTCAAAATGGATTGAATCCTAAAGGTAAGAGCTAAAATTATAAAACTCTTAGAAGAAAACATAGGGTTAAGCAGTATGGCATTGTATTTGGCAGTGATTTCTTAAATAAGAAACTAGAAACTCAGGCAACAAAAGATTAGATAATTTAGATTTTTGTCAAAATGGAAAACTTTTGTTCATCCAAGGACACAATCAACAGAGTGAAAAGTGATCTGTGGAATGGTAGAAAATACTTTGCAAATCATTAATGGGATGATGGGTTAATATACAGAATATATAAAGATCTCCTACAACTCAACAACAGCAACACCAAATAAGCTGATTTAAAAATGGGCAAACCTCGTGAATACATATTTCTCCAGAGAAGATATACAAATGGTCAATAAGCCCAGGAAAAGATGCTCAACATCACTATCATTAGAAAAATATAAATCAAATCTCTCAAAGTTGATGCTTATGATATTGAGTGTGGATAACTCCACTGAGCAGGTAACAGGAGAACACTGCCCTGTGCAACACTTGAGTCCTCCAAGCCTTCTTCAATCAGAGTTGGCACCTCTCACCTCTCAGTCAACTTAAAGGAATAAGGCAGGTCTATATATCACAAGACAAATGCCTGCGGCTCTGAGCCCTCAGAGAACTTAAATCCTCTATGTCTGGGAGAAAGCACAGTCTTTGTCAGGAGCCAAGACTGATCAATGGAGAAAGGACAGTCTTTTCAACAAATGGTGTTGAACAGCAATAGCCACATGCAAACAAATGAGGGGAACCATTCAATAGATTAGCAGGATTTGGATGTGGAAAAACAGAGAACCTAGAGTTAGAGACACCCCATCCCCTCCTAATCCTCCCACACCCCTCCTAGTTCTTCACTGACCAGCTGACTGCAAGTTTTATCTAACTGCATAGATCTTCATTGCCCAGACAAGGTGTGTTTCTAAGAGACACCATTTCCCAGGACATCTTAGAGACTCATATTGAAGCAGAAATAAAACAGGGGACCAGGATCAAACCTGTGTTCAGTTGACTACTCAGACCCCGGGGCCAACAGCTGGGTCAGGACTTCCCAGGTGAGTGTGACTGACATGAGCCAGTGAGCCAATAAATGATAGAGCAGAGCCCAAGGAATGAGTCTGAAAAGAGTGAAGGGACAGGCAGTATCTGATTGAGGCAGGAGAACCGTATGCTTTGACCTTGGTCATTAAAGTCATTCTCCCTCTGCTGAGGGCAGTTGAGGCTTGTGCAGATGCAGAAGGGGTGATGAATGGCAAGAGGGGAACATGGATTGCTGATATTCTGACCCTTGTGGACCATTTGTGTTTGGTGGTTATGAGATAGAAATTTGGAAAGATCTTAAAATTCCCCCATATGCAAAAATTACTATTAATACCCCAGGTCCTAAGAGCAATAGCAGGAAGGACTATTTCTCTAGAGAACAGCAAAGTTTCTGAGACATGGGTCTCAACCCCTGGAGTAACAGGGAGCCTTTCCCAAGTGGCCAGAATTCCAAGGACTCTGCTTCCAGGTTTCAGCCTCTGAAGAGGTTTTAGCTCATTCCTTCCTTCAGTAGCCATTTATTTCTTCCTAATTCATCAAAACAACCCAGTGTTAAATCTTGATCCCTTAGCTGGTTAAAAGTGTAAAATGGGGAGCAAGCAGGCAAAGTCCTTTCCTTTATATCCAGTGGGAATGACAGGAACACATCAGGAAACAAATCAGTGGTTTCACCTCCAGTGCAGGGAGGGGTGGATCAGCCACCTGAGGGGAAGGTCTGGGTGTTCCCAGCACTGACTGATTGTTAGTGCATGTAATTTGGTTCTAGAGTTCAAATAAATTAATTCTCCATTTGGTGTTATTTTCTAGACCACAGTCTCTCTCTCTCTGACATGGAGATGCCTAAGGGAAGATCTAAACCAGTGATGGCGAACCTATGACACGTGTGTCAGAGGTAACATGCGAACTCATTTCTTTGGCTGACTTTTCTGTTACATGGCATTTAAATATATAAAATAAATATCAAAAATATAAGTCTTTGTTTTACTATGGTTGCAAATATCAAAAAATTTCTATATGTGACACCACACCAGAGTTAAGTTAGGGTTTTTCAAAATGCTGGCACGACTAGCTCAAAAGGTTCGCCATCACTGCTCTAAACCAATGTTCGCTTTAGGGATCCCTCTTGGATGGAGGAGAGGTAATGGCTGCAGACAGACCATGAGTCACTCTCATGGTCTGTGTGGCTCTTCTTTAGTGACAATATCTCCCAGTGCCTTGGTTTCCTCTCAATGCAGTACGATGAACATTTGACTGCCAGGGTGTCAGTATATTAACAATGAAATATTCACACTATCTGACTAAAGATTGGGACAGTGGAGTTGCTCAAATGAGGGCCATCTGTTATTGATCAACTGCAAGATAGAATCTCCTGGGCTGATCCCTGGTGGATGAGGAGCTGCCAGGAGCATATTTCCTCCTTTTTGTTCCCTGTGATTCTGACCTTTCTCTGGACTCTCCTAAATGTTTCAGTGTAGTTCACAAATGGCCTGGGGACCTTGTCCATCTGTGCTAGCCACAATCAGTCTCAGGTGAAGAACCACCCCTATCCAGATGTGGCTCATGGGGCTGAGCTCTGGCTTCTGAGCAGCTCAAAAGCCTTGTGACTCAGACACCTGGGAAACCATTGCACCCACTCAGCCCTTCCCAGGAGGTTAACCCCAACCTGACACAGGATCCCCAGGGACCCTGGAGTCAGAAACCCTGGGGCAGGGGTCTGGGCAGGGCTGCCAAAGCTGAGCTTCTTTATGAGGATTGCAGGGGGCTCCTCAGGATGGGCCCTGGCTGAGTTCTGCAGCATCTTTCTCAGGGTTATGGTCATGGGGAGGGGCCGAGGGAACCGGACTGAGACTAGTCTCTCTCTACTGAGCGACTCCCATCAGACTGGCCCTTCTCTCTGTGGAGAATGTCTGCAGGGCTGGAATCCGGGAAGGGAACTCTCATCTAAGAAAGTTTGTCTCCACTGTGTTGTCCTGCACCAAATGCCCAAACCCAACCTTGGAGATGATGCAGAGGGGAATGGAGGATAGTCCAGGGCTGTCAGTCCTGTGTGTTCACCCACCCAACACTCAGAGGTCAGAGAGCAATCACTCACCGTACACATTGAGCCGTCCAAATCCTATTTCTTTTATTGAGTCTGGAAGGTAGACTACTACCGTGTAGATTCCTGTGTCCTTCTGGGTGACCCTCTTTATCAGCAAGGATCCATCAAAGTTTATTCGCTCTCGACCGCTGTATGCAGGCCCTGTTCTATGTCTTCGTAACATTCCAAGACGTGCAATATTATGTTCATATTTTTCCCCTTCCCCCCTGTACCACATGAAGCTGCTAACATCGGGAGGCATATTGCGGATACTTAGAATCACATCCTTCCCTTCGGCAGCATTGGTTGACACAATAGCGAGTTGGGCAGTGGTGGGCAGGCTCCAGAAATTTAAGAGTGAAACTAGGAGGGAAGAGAGGAATTAATCAATACTTGGATGTATATGTTGGGATGGAAAGATGATGCCCTGGATTTGGAAGAGGTCTCTTCATCTCAGCCTTGGTGTGTGTGTGTGAGTGTGTGTGTGTGAGTGTGGTCAATGTCAACAGCATGACAACCAATACTTCAGCACCTGTGAACCTGTTACTTTTTTCTTTTTCTCAGTCTCTTTTCCAGGTGTCTGTTCAGCTCACCCACTCACTGCCCTCAGACCCCTGCTGACATTTAGGGGTGTCCATGGGAGGCACCTTCATGGAACACTTCCCTAAAGACTCTCTGTTAATCACCTTCTGACCTGTCTCTGCTCTGTTGTTCTTTTTATAACACTTGTGGATACCTGACATCACATGTAGATATTTTCTTTTCTCTCTCCACCCACAGAACTTGAGCTCCATGGGGACAGGTGCTTGTCTGATCTTGCATCCCCAGTGCCTGCAACAGGCTGCAAATACTGTGGGTGAATGAATGTTCCCTGAGTCCTGCACCTCTTGGGGTTTATTTCTCCCGAGGCTGGTGTTAAGTACGGTGTTTAGCACCTCTGGTTAATTTTTTTCCTGGTGCCACCTGACATAAATTGTTACTATTATGGTCAGTTTCCAAAATTCAATACTCAGTGATGAATAACTTAGGAATTAACAGCAACTGAAGTTTCCCTGCCCCACTCCACTTCCAGATCATGAGATTTCCCAGTTACCTGTTACCCATCTCCCTTACCCATCCTACTCTGCCCCCCTGTCCTCTCCTCTCAGGTCAACACAGAAGCCCTCCCTACACTCTCAGAGCGCTGTTCTCCCCAGGAGACCCCAGCAAGTCCCCGTGTTTCCTCCTTCAGTCCACCCCCAGGGATTGTTCCTTCCTTACCAGCCAACAGGAGCCAATTCCAGCGGACAGGTCCTCTGCAGATAGGGGCTGAGAGTGATTCCATGTTGTCTGCTGCCTGCACAGTCCCTCCCTCTTCGAGAAGAGCTTGGATTCCAAGGAAGCTCAAAGGCACCCCTGTACAAACTGTTGTGATCTGCTGTCCCTCCTCACTGAGCACTGGGACTCCTCCTGGTGCAAGATCCCTTACCTGCTCATGTGGACTAGGGCGGAGTTTGTGCCAAGGACCCACCTCCTCGTCTCCTTTTTTTTTTAACACCCTTTCCCACACGTTCCAGGTTACCATCCCTCTAAATTTTGGTTGCATTGGAGCTGCTGAAGTATCTGAACACACACAAACACACACACACACACACACACACACACGCATACACCCTCACACTCACACACACACACATACACACTCACATGCACACACACACACACACACTCACACACACTCATATGCTGTGTTTGGAAAAGCACCAGCCTGGGGCATTCAGGTCATGGGCATTCCCCATGGCTCCCAATCAAGTGCACAGTAGCCTCCCACACAGCCCTCTCTTTTTCACATTTGACTTTTCCCTTCAGAGCAGGAGTTCTGGGGTCACCTCAGGAACTCTTGCCATAGGGATGTCACCACCTCTGTGCATCAGATCACCTGTGAAACTTTGTAAAGTTTGCGATGCCCAGGTGACACTGTAGATGCTGCTTCAGCAAGCTGTCCAGCTAAATTTGGATGCCCAACCATAAATTAGATCTGGTGATGTGGTGATGGGACACCCCCTTCCCCTCTCCTGTGCACAGGGAGGGTCTCCACATCCTATTAAAATGCAGATTCTGACTCTGCAGGTGTGCGGTGGACCAGAGACTCTGCATCTGACAAGCTCTCGGGGGAGATGGATCCTTAATGGCCTTTGGAGCCCACTTGCAACAGCAAGGCTGAATGAGGCATGTTTTCCCCGAGAGATGATCCTCTCACCCCAGCA